>NW_009635235.1:0-3565 GCF_000690535.1 Cariama cristata
AAACCTTGCCACGCAAACCCAATACAATGCTCCTCAGAGGTGTTAAATCTCCAGGATGCCTGTTTGCGGGGTTGTTGTCCTGAGGCTTGAGCTTTCTGATCCTGAATCTGGCTATGCTGCCAGGAAACCTGTTCCATAGCATGAGGCGTGATCCCTTCCCCAGGGAATTTTACCCAGCTTTTGAAGGAACATGAGATGTTTGTGATGTTCTTGATCTCTCCTGCTCTGTACCTGTGGCTCGTTCACTGGGGTTCTTGGTTGTTTTTCATTTAGCAGCGCCTGGGAAAATGTCTGGTGGTGAGCAGGGCAGGGAGGAGGTATTCTGGGGTGGGGTCTCTATCTACAGTAGTTGTAGCATCACCCACCTCTCTGCTACCAAATCTATCCAGTGCTGGGGCTGCTCTGATGGGAGAGTGGTGGCTGCGGCAACATGGCCAGCTCTGAAACGGCTCCGCCAGCAAATGCCTGAAGCCCAGGCTCTCACCTCGCTTCTGGCCTTGTAGATGAAAGGCTTTGGATGCGCTGCTTTGCAGGGGTTAGAGCCTGCAAAGCCCAATTCCTCTGGCTTTGTCTAGCAGTTGGGTTTTAAACCAAGAGCTCTAATTCTGAAGATTGTTCTGTTTCCCTGTGGTTAGGGAAAAAAAATAAATCATAGTATCTTGAGCTGTGTGCATTGTAGGATGTCTAAGCAGTTTTTGAACCCCAGCCTGTCCCACAATTGCTCTCTGTGGCTGCAGGAATGTTATCTCTGAGGTCTCCACCTGCCCCAATAAACTTGGCTGGAAGTGGGTCAGTAGGTTTAAAAGTTCTGGGGAGATATGTTGTGATCATATCGGCATCATAACATAAAAGAAGCAGGCTGAAGTCAAATTCAAGGTAACAGTGAAAACTTGGAGAGGAATGGAGAGAAGAGGCAGCGGATCAGCAGATGCAGAAATCCCTCTGGGTCCTATCAAGTGTTTTGCCAGTGTTAAATGCTGAGTAAAATATAGTGTCTGAGAGATCAGATCGCTGGGTATTCCCTCTGGATGGGGAGACCCTGGATTGAATATTTCTTTGGTGAATCATCTTTTGGAGCTGTGAGACCAGAGATCTGCCATGGGGTTATCGCTGCGGGAGGTGACATGGCTTCCAGGCTATTTGGGCAAAACTACTTGAAGACACATAAATAGTATCATCCAGCTCTCTGTCACTGAAGCTGTGTTTCCTGGATGCTTGGATTCAGCAACAGCAGACAAAACCCTTCTGGGATGGCCTGAGCATCCGCAGCTGGGGTTTACAAGGGAAGAGGCAACCAGAGAGGTTTTGGCAGGAGTGTGCTCTGCTGCTCTTGTCTCCAGCAGGGCTTGGGGGAGACCAGCCCACAGAACTTTCTTCACAAAAGCATCTCCTGAATTTGCAACGCCCATTGAAGGGCTCTTCCAGGTCTTCAGCAGCATGTGGCTGTTTCACTAGATCCTTCTCTGTGACCTGAGAAGTGGGTCACTGGCAGCCCAAAACCTAAGAGGTCAATGCAGAAGAAAAAAACGATTGCTAAGTGACCTTCATGAAAGATGTTGAAGAACCTGCTTAGCACAGGGAGATGTCAGGCCCATATGAGAGAAATCCTACAAGGAAAGCCTGTGAAGGAGATGGTCCAGTTAGATATTTTTTTTTTTTTACTTGGCTTTTTCCTTTAATCCATCACAGACACTCTTCCAAAGTGGGGTACAGATGTGAAAAGACTTTCTTAAGTTGCAAGAAGAGCACGGTGGGAGGGATAGGACTGTGCAGGCTTCATGATGCTGTGGTGATGGGTTGTCTTCTCCCAAGTCTGGTCGGGGGACACGCTGCCCCTCTCCCTTGTTTTGAGGAGCTATGTATCAGCTGTAGCTGGTCTTGGGGACTGCCTGGCTGCATTGCTTATTTGGGATCATTTGAGACAGTCTGTGTGGACAGCATGAGAATTGTAGATGCTCCATTTGAAAAGCTGTAGAATTACTGGGAGGAGGAGTGGGTTTAAATCGTCTCTCCTGCAATAAATCAGCACAGGCTGGGCCTCCCTGCCTCGATGGGGGCATGTGTTTAGAGGGAGAATCCAAAACACCCTTTGCTTTACTGGTCCCTGCTCAGGTCAGCCCAGCCTTGCACCAGGACAACTGCTATTTCAACGCCAATAACGTTGTCTCAAGCAGTTAAGTAAAGCAGAGCTCGCCTGCTCTGGGCTGCTCTGCGACTTCACTGCTTCGAGTACAAACAGCAAGCTGTTCTTGCGCGTGGGCTACCGTTGCTGCCAGGAAAGCTATTCTCATTCAGGAGAGAGAAATGAGCTGTGCAAAAAGAAGGCACGTCTCGTATCGATAGGCATCGCCTGCCAGTTCAACCAGTACGTGATGGTGCTGCTGCACGGGGCTGGCTGGGTGGGTTTGAAACCCGGGTGTGTTTGATGCGGGTGACCTTTTGGACTGTGCTGGTTAAATTGGTATGACCGGCTCTGGGTAGGATGCTGCAGCAATTACTTGCAACAGGAACAGAGCGAGACGCTGCAATGTGACACAGTAGAGGACACAGTCCCTTGTGTGTCATGTTGGTGTTAAAAGTGATGTCCCACTGCTGCTCCCAAGGCATTTTCGCCTCTTCTAGCCCAGAAAGAACAATGGCATAGAGATGCCTTGGGCTGCTTTTTGGGCTTCTTTAGTCTCTTTAACATTTTTCCTTGGGTGGTGTTTGAAGCTTGCTGAGGATGCTGCCCTCACGCTGTACAAGGAAGGGATTTTTTTCAGCCCTTCACTTGCATCTTTCAGAAGGAAACTCCTGGGAGTTTAAAAAGAAATGTTGACACTGACCTTCCTTTCGGAAAATTTCAGCTCCTGCTGGAGATGTCTGTGTGTTGAGCAGAGCCCTTGAAGCTGCCGGCTGGGCGGAGGGTGCCGGAGCCTCTCCACGCTGTAGCTCGAGGGCTCTGATTTTCAGCAGCGCCGGGCTGGCGGAGCGCCGAGCCATGGGAAGGCTCCGTGGGTGCCGGTATCTCCTGCAGATCTGGGATCTGCTGAAGTGTGTCCGCCCCGACGCCAGCCCATGCTTGGGTCTGCTCTTGACTGCTTGGAGAATTTGCGTGCAAGCCTGCCCTGCGATCCCTCGGCCCGTTTCAGAGACGGGAGCTGCCTGTGGGATTGCTTTCACCCCCAGTTTGACGTGAGGGAGCAAGACATGGGGAGCCGACCGGGGAAGCGGGGAGATTTTAAGCTATGTCTCTGGGCTAGGAGAGGAAAGCTCAACTCCTACGTGTCTCATTTCACAATGTTCCCCCCTTGTCCCCCAAAAAAGCCCCCAGAAGCCATGCAAGGAAGTGGGAGCCATGTCTCGCCCTGCATGTTCCCCATGACAGCCCTGGGAAGGAAGGCGACCCTGACCCGGATCTGCCTCATTGGGACGCAGCCCCCTCCTCTCCCTCCTCTTCGGGGGGCTGTGGGGTGCCTCGAGCTGGGGGCTGGCATCCCCCCCTGCCATGGTGGAGGCCCCCAGCCCGCTGCGGGCCCCGTACCCTGCTGGATGTCAGGGAGCCAGACGGGACGCCACCGACACC
>NW_009635235.1:3616-12269 GCF_000690535.1 Cariama cristata
GAGGGGCTGGAGCCGGGGGTGAGGCCCGGTGGGCCTGGCTGTGGGCTGCGGACAGGGAGGACAGCTGAGCCCGCTTGTTCCACCCTGGCCGAGTTACAGCCCAAAATAGGCTCTTGGTGGCCATTTGGAGGCTGGGCCTCTTTGTCTGGAGGCCGCGGCTTGTTTGCGCATGGGGATTTTGTGGAGTATTTATGGCCTGGAGAGGGGGAAGGAAGGAGGGAGCCTGGCAGTTGTGTGAACTTATTTTTATTTGTTTTTTTGGTGTTAAAAGGGCAGGACTGCTGGTATTTTTATCCCTGCCCCACACCTTCCTGTAGGTGCTTACGCTTCCTTGCAAGGTGGGCACCTCTGTCCCGGTGCAAGAGCAAGGGGCTTGTTCTGCCATCCGCCGTGAGGGCTGGGTGATGGGAACAAGGGGCAGAGAGGAGGAAAACCCCACGCTGTGGTCACGATGATCCTGAAAGCCCTTGACCATGGCAGGTGAGGACGGAGAGATGCTGTCAACAGCTGGTGAAACCACTAAGCTGTACCTGTTGTATGTGTTTGCCCATCTCCATGTCGCTAGTCCTGGGTTCCTCTGTGGCTGCCAGGGCCACCCCCTGCCCCGTGGGGTGCGTATGGGTGCCTACAGGTAGCGATTCCCCGTCCTCCCTTGCCAGACCCCCTCTGATCCTCTTTCCTGCCGCTGAAATGGATGCTGTCTGGCTCTTATAGACACCGAGCATCTGCTGTGCCCAGTGACTCTGAAAATCGCGCCTCTTCTGTAGCTGTGCATGGATTTAAGGGCTCGATGTGAGGTGTCTGAAGAGGTGGTCGTGGTTCAAGGCTGCTCTGAGTCATGCCACTGAAAGCAGGGGTTATGTCTGTGTTGGGAGGGATGTAAAATTAATGCAATGTTTGGATCAGCTCATTAACTAACTGTGCTGGTCCAAATCTTGCCCTTGGAGGCATGTGTGTTGCTGCCAGAGCCATCAACATAAAGACTCTCCCCAGCACAGCCAGGGATAGGATTTGGCCTGTTTATATTCACGGTGCAAAAAGGACCGAAGGATTAATGCCTGATTACTTCTCGGGCCAGCGGGAGCCCCCGGTACCCATCTAGTCTGCAGATAAAATGCAGGGCAGACCAAGACAAAGCTTTGCAACAGAATCCTCCCAATTACCTCACCAATCTCCCCGCGCACCATAAAATGCACCGTCAGCTCTGCAACCGGCTAGCCAGTGCTCAGCCTGGAGATAAAACACCTCCCAACGCTGCTCCGAGCTGCGCTGCGAGGTTTTGGGGAGAAAAGCCTCGATCGTCTCCCCTCCACCTCACCCCTCTCCCCGACCTGGGCATCGTTTGGAGGTGGTTTGGCGGAGCCTTGGCTGGTCCCTACCTGCCTGGGCATGTGTCTGAGCATCCTATCGGCCCCCCCAGCGGAGCCTGCGCGTTGGATGCGGTTTCTATGGTTACTGCAGCTCCTGGGCCTGGGAAGAGCAGTTGGATGCTGGAGCTGGCAGGACCGACGTCTCCCTCTGGATCAGCCAGAAACTTGTCAGGGAATCGGTGTGTGCAGGAGCGACAGAGCGCAGGACAAAGAGAAAAAGGAGAGTGGGAGAGAGGGAACCCAGGAGAAAAACCTGGTGTCTGCTGGGTACCGGGGTTGCCCCCAACAGGTTATCGCCTGAACAGGCTTCAAACAGGAACAAAAAGGGTGGGGGGGAGTGGAAAAGGGGATGATGAGAAAATTGCAGTTCTGGTACTCACATGAAGGTGACATTTGTTGTAGCATCTCTAACCGTCGATTCAGGCATCTAAACACATGGAAGTTTTAACTGCTGCCAGAGCCTGACTATTCTACCCACACTTGTTTTCTCCCAGCCCTTCTTTCCTCTTATTTAATTCTTTTATTTTTATTTTTTTTTAATCCTGATACTTCCCTCCCTACACACACAGGTTTCCTCCCCATATCTATGTATTCCCCTCCCACTGGTCAGGCTAAAAGTTTAAGGCATGTTTAGCCCTCACCATGTGCCGTGTTGGTGCCACTCAGGAATCGACGGGACTTTTTTGTCAGAGTTTTTCCCCATCACAACTTTGCTGCTGCTGTCTGCCCGGTGTGCTGGCGTGCGTGGGTGCAAACCCAATTGGGTGTTTGCACCTGCAGTCAGGGACCCTCCTGCCCCATCCTCTCATCTCCCCTGCCCCAAATACATATGGTGCCTACCGAATTGGATTCAACCTTGTAGGTTGGACTTAACAAAGCCCTTTCTTTCCAGCTTGGCCACTTCACCTCCTCTAAATTGCTGGCAGACAGGGCAGTGCCTCCGAAACACGTGTGCTGTAATAGGCATCTTGATCCCTGCTGTTATGGGCAGGGTGTGGGGACAGGAATGAAAATAATTAGGCCGAAGGCTCAGGCAATGAAGAACCCTCGTCCTGACCTGTTTGGGAGGTAACTGGGAGCACAGTTCTCCCAGTCCTTCCCAGGTGAGGAAGGCTGCTTGCCCAGGGAGCTCTTGACGGGCCCCAAGCCAGTCAGACTGGCTCTGCTGTCTCCCGGGGGCAGCTCTGAATGTTGCGGCTCTGTCAGGCGAGGGGCTGCAATGGGTTACGGCTGTCCCTGGCTTAGAGAAGAGAAGGTAGGCAGGCAGGGGAAGGATTTGCAGGGTTCTGGCTGTTTCCAGGGCTGGCAAGCTGCAAAAAAAAAAATATCGCTGTAACACCAGGCAACTGTGCCCTGCTTTGTGCACTAGTGTGTCTGTAACCCTGAGCCTCTGGGTTGGAGAAAGGATGGAGCACAAGCATGAGCTGAGCGTCTCTCCTGGGTTTGCACTCGGGGCTCTTGCTGCCCTAAACCAGGGCTGGCTGGCCCTACCTGCATCACATGTGGGGCCAGTGGCTCTGAGGACCGCAGGGGTGGCAAGTCTCTTCCTCATGCATGGCCAGCCCGGCTCCTTGCCCTCCCCGTGGAGGGAAGAGGCTGCGGTGCCTTGGGAGATGTCTCCTGACTTCTCCTGAGCTGTGGCCTAGTTTTGAGGGATTCAGTGCCCTTCCCTGCCCATCCAGCCCTTTCCCCTTGCCTGCCCCATGTAACCCGAATTCCTGCCCTACGCTGGGGCTACTTGCTGGGTTGAAACCTGATTTATTCAGGCAGAATATCCCTGACTGGTTGGGTGGGTGGGTTCCCAGGTCTCAGGCAAGGCTGGGGATGCTTCTTCAGTGGGGCGGTTGCAGTTGGAAAGGCTCCCTCTTCCCAAGAGCATCTGTCTCTGCAGCTGGATGAGGACCAAATGCCCATGGTCTTGAGCTTTTCTGTGTGGAGCCTGTGCAAAGCCTGGGCTGGATGCAGCGGGGCTCAGCTCTGATTTGGGGGTTACCACGTCCCAGCAGAGGATCTAAAGATGATGTCTGTGACGGCACTGGGCACTGTGTAAGAACCCCATGACAAAAGTCATCAGCTCACATACCAAAAGCCTTCAACCACTTTTCAGGGCAAAATGTGTTTGTTTTTTTCTTCATTCACCGGGATTTTCTTTGGGTTGTGGAAAGGCTGATGGAGGCAAAGGCAGAAACAAGCTTCCACCTGATTGAGCCTAGGGTCTTTTTTCCCAAAGGTGAGGAAGTTGTTGATGCTGGGATGGGTTAGTGGCAAAGGTTGGCGAGCAGAGGTTCACAGAAGTAGTGTGATCCTGTGGAGCAGAGTAACATGGAGGAAGCTGGAGCCGTGTTTGGGGCTATAGTACAGCTGTGTTTCTATAGGGGCAACACCGTGGAGGTGCCTGAGGGGAGATCGCAGTGTCTGCAGCTTTGCTGGTACAGGGCCTACCAGTGCTCTGCCTCGCTCGTCTTGGGTCCTCTGTCCTTTAGGAGGTGGTGAAGCAGGGCAAGAGGCAGCAATTTACCCCAGAGCCTGCAGTGCAGACTCCCTGTCCTGCCTTTGCTGGGCTAGCGATGGATGCTGCGGCCCCAGCAGCCAGCACATTCCACCCAGCAATTCCCAAGCTGCTGCCATCACTGGAGATGTCAGCGGGAGGCAGAGGACAGGGTGTCTGCAGGCCCCCAGCTCTCTGAATCACCTGCTCAGCCCTTTGGTTGCTGGGACTTGCAGCTGCCTAAGCTGTGTTTACCCTTCCCCGGATCCCTTTTCTCCTTTTTCCCCAGGCAGATTAAAGCCAGACAAGAAAGGGCAGATGCGGCTCCCCCCTCGACAAGTCGCTGCAGGTGAGACGGGAGCTGCTTGGCATGCACACCTGAGCCACCTGGCCTGCCTGCCCTATTCACCGTTCTGCGCAGGCAGGCAGGAGCAGGGCTGCAGCAGCGCTGGGCAGCTCGCCAGGGGATGCGTGGGAGCAGGGGCCGGGGGATGCTTCGGGGAGAGGGAACGGCCCCCGCGAGGATCCTCTTCCTGCGGCTGCAGGCGTCAAGTCTGGCCACTCCCAGTCTGGATCAGTGGCTCACGGTGGCTTTTGGAAATGGAGCATCAGGCCCGTGGTTTTCATATTTCCCCTCTTTCCACCTTACACCTTGCAGAAGAGAGCCCCTGGAGAACTGGGTCCATCTGGGAGGTGGGGATAGCAGGCAGACCTGCCCGCACGGGGCAGCGAGCAAAGCGTTTTGCATCGTTGGGGCTGGGTGTGAAGTGCCAGGTCTGCTCCTGGCCCAGCACGTTGAATGGCTCGTGCCTCCTCAGCTGAGCTGGACCCAGACCGGTCCGTGTAAGAGGTGTGTCCTGGCTTGATGTTGAAACTGGCCTCCCTGAAGGGCATCACGTTCCCCAAACGGGATCATGCCTGCAAAGCTGTCCATGTGCTTTCCTTGGGTTTCAGTGCGCCTGCGTGGGTGGCAGCAGGAGCAACCTCTTGGAGCTGGGTGTAGGTCTTCTGTCTGCAGGAAAGCTGCCTGGAAAGTAGCCTTGTTTTCCGAAAGAACAAAATTTTCACTGAAAATAAGACTTTCCCCTCCAACGTATTTTCCTTGTCATGAAGAAGCGATGGTGACTTCTGTTGAAGGAAACGAAACCTAGTTTTAGTTCCATGTTCTGAGAAATGTTTGAAATACCATGGAGAACATCTCTGGATTGGTTTTGAGCCCAGCCAAAGGGCAAAAGCTCTTGATTGATTTATATTTCAGACCTCTCTCGCCTCACTCATCTGCCTGGAGCTTCAAACCCCCAAAGTGCCTAGCTCTGAGGAAGGGAATATTTTGCACGTGGCCTAATTTGGGTTAAATTCAAGACTGTTTTTATTTGCTTCAGGCAAATGTCATTGGGCTCCTTTTGGTGTCACTTTGCTGTTCCCAAGTAGGTTCCTGGAGAAACAGTAGGAAGCTGAACATGTACATACATCTCCAAAGCACTTGGGTATTTCCAAGTGATGCAACTTCAGATTCCTTCCCCACCTCCCCTCCTTCCCCTTGCTTCAAAACCCTATTTTGGCCTCATAGATCAGCTTGAGGTTTTTTTTTTTGGTGTTTTTGTTACTGTTTTAGACTTCTTGAGGCAGAACCTCGCCTGGTGGGAGGAGGTGGGCAGACCTGGAGCAAGGGTGGTGCAGGCAGGGTGGCTGGGAAGGGAGACGCTGACCCTTTGGGGAGACCTTGTTCCAGCCTGTAGGTCCATCTGTGACTCTGGGACTGACTGTGTAATCCTCCCACGGTCAGAACCCATCAGCAGCTGAGAAACAACATCAGATATTTGCATGCTAGCTAAAACCCATGGTTCAGGCTGGGGAACATGCTGTTTCATGTGTGAGACCTGTTGCCTTTCCCTGAGGAGACCTCCTGATCTGTGTGTTAAAGCAACAATTTAAGTCATCCCCTGCTCGGATGCTCCATAAAACTTGGCCATTGCTTGCTGGAAGACCCTGGCTTTCTACCTGGCCATCGCTTCGAATTGTCTGTGTCAGTGTGACACTGCTACGCAACTTCTATCTGGCTGGCGTGCGGATGCTCTGGTGTAAGATTTTGCTTGCTGAGGCTTTCACGCAGGCTGTTCTCCCCAAAACCTGCACCGTCGCTGAATGTGTGCCAATAAACCAGCCCGGGGAGGGACCGTTCAGGTTTCGCTCATCCTCCAGCCCTGTAACCAGCTGGCAAGGATGTCAAACATGACTTGTCCCTGTAGACGAAGTCATGCTCGACATCGCTGTAATTAATCCGATTCCTCGAGGTCGTGGTTCGAACACAACCTAATTGTCTTGGGGAGGCAACACCCTCTGGATCGTGTGGTGTCTGCTCGTAGGTGTAGGTACTGCCTGAAACCTGGGAAGCAGCTGAGTATGGAGGGGGCTTCTGGCCCTGCGCTCTCCCCCCAGTGCTGGGGACTCCGAGCAAGTGTTTGGGGGATGCAGCAGAGCCGTGGTTTCACACGGGGACCTGCCTTCCTGCTGCCCACCTTCCTATGCAGCTCCGCCTCCCCAAGAAGAAAAAAATGAAGTAAAAACTTGTTTGTTGCTGGGAAAAGAGGCGAGCGGGAAGGCTGTGTCCTAGCGGGATGCGAGACTGGAATGGGGAGCTCAGAGAGGGGAAGGAGAGATGTTTTCCTGTCTACAAAAATCTTAAAAGAAAAAAAAAAAAAAAAAGAAAAATCCTACCCTCCTCCTGCATAGGACAAACCCTTCTGAAATAACCTGTCAGAAATTTCCAGCAGGGCTCAGGCTTTCCGAGCCCTCTTCTGGAATAACCAGTGATGGCATCTCTAGCCCTTGCACGGGCTGAGAGGACCCAGGTTTCTCCCCCTTGATGCTCCATGTGGGACCGACGTGGTTTGCTTGCCCTGCAGGCTCCATCCTCTGCCGGGCAGACCTCAGTGGATGTTTCCTGGGGTCCCACCGTTCCCCACAAAAGCTCTTGTTTTCATCGTGCTGAAACAAGGCAGCTGGGGTCATGTTGTCTCCACCAGCTCTGCCTCGTGTTGGAAGAGACGGGGAACTCCGGTGTCTTGGTTCTCCATTTCCTCCGCTTGGAGATAGCCGGGGTTTTATTTCCCGAGTGGCTGCAGCTCGTTGCACGGGCAATACCCTGCGCTTTGAGCCCTTGGACTGATTTTGTACACGAGCCTAGGGCCCTGATCTCGCAGTCCCTCCTGCTGCCACACTCCTAAAGCCCTTGGAGGAAGGAGTTAGGGCTCCCTGTTTGCAGGGAACAAAAGTCCCGGTGCCGAGGCTGGGATGTGAAACAAGCCGAGCGTTTTGTTTTGTAGCTCCGTACATGGCAGCGTGGCTAAATGCAGAGGCAGATTTCAAGGCACGGTTGTTTAACGACACTGGGAAAGTCTGATTCCAGGCATGCTTATTTCACAGATTTTAGTTGCACATTTCCTGGGCAACAGTTTTGAAACGTAATTCTCCAGGTAGGCTTTGGTGGGGCCGAGGGCGGCGGGTGCAGCTGGTTTGGCGCTGGGTGAATGCTTGCTAGCAAAGGAACACGAGAGCCGCTTCCCCCTGCGCCTCGTGGGTTTGGTGGTGTGTTGTTTTCCCTCTTCACATGAAGAGTCAGAAAACATCTGAGTCCAATACCGGTATAGAGTGGGAGGAAAGGGAGATTTTAAAGTCCTGGTCAAGTTAATGGGAGCCTTTTCCTTTATGGATTATGAATTTGCTTCTGTAGCTTGGCTCTGGTTTGTTTGCAAGGAGCATGGTTTGGCTCCCGCTGTCTTCAGCAGAAGCAAAGCTGGACCAAAGCGGCCTTCGGTGCAAGACAGACTCAGGATTCAGCTTTATCGCAATGGGACTATTCTGTTGCCTGTTAGTGGGTCAAATTTTGGAGCTCTGACTCAGCCTGAACTTTCAGTGGCTTTTGCACCTGGATATTTAAATATCTGTCTGCAGGGGAGGTGAACACCAAACGGCATCCCTAGCTGCAACTCCTTAAGACGTTACCTCCCCCTTTACCCCCTCCAGCTGTTTATTATTTCCCTCCCGCTGCTGCCTACCACCTCCATGGTGAGTCAGAAGAATGGGACATGAATGCTCCCACCTCAGCCGCTTCAGTACAAAGTCTGGCAGCGGCTTCCTTCCAGCTGCTGGGGAAAGGGGGTTTAGGCAAAGCTGCCAGCCTTCGCCCAGGAGCCATGGAAGAGAGTATGAGAGTTGTTCCACCAACGCCGCGCTGGCAGCGGGAGCCTCCGGCACAAGGGAGCAGATGATGAAGCTGCCGGGGTGGCAGTGGTGGTGATAACATCTGGACCCACCCGAGGAGAGCACATCTCCCGATGCTGTAAGTGCAGGGTTGGGACCTTTCGCTGCTGAGCCATCTCTGCTCCCACTGAGTTCAGCACCCTGCTCCCTCTGAGTCCACCAGGAGTTCAGGGTCCTCAGCCTCTCGCAGGAGCAGGGTCGTGTAAGCTGCCGGTGTCGGGCTGGGTAGGAGCTGCACCCGAGGGAGCGTGCTGGGACTGCTGCCTGCCGGGCTGGGCGAGTCCCTTTGGGATGGCTCCTGCCAAGTTTGCAGATACAGCCTATTCCAATGCAAGAGGGAGTCTACTGGAGACAGCTGTTGAGCTGCAAAGCTCTTCCTGGGATAAGGGGGTGGCTAAAAACCCACAAATAGCCTTTAAAAAAGAGTAGCCTTAAAAGCAAGGGAGTCCCAGGGGAGCTGGAGCCTCCCCCCACCTCCCTTTGCTGGCTGGCCGAGGGGGCTGCGAGAGAAACACCCCAATCGCTCTGCGCA
>NW_009635235.1:12403-21563 GCF_000690535.1 Cariama cristata
GAGCCTCAATCCAGTTTGAAAATCTGAAGGCAAATCCTGCTAAATAGGGAGATTTCACCGGGCTGCTTCCCTGCCCTCCCTGGTCTCTCGCTCCCATTGCCGTTTCTGGCCTGCTGGGTTTTGTGTTTCAGTTGTTATAAATAAAGCTCCAGGCACTGATTTGGGTATACAATGACACCTTGTGTTATTAGACAGCACAGGACAGACTTTGCAAGGGGAGCCTGCTCGCCCGCCCTCGCTCTCCTCCGCTGCCTGCGGTCTGCGGCCAGCCCGGCGTGCAGCTCTGGGGCGGCCGGCAGCAGGTGCTTCTGCCTCCCTGTCGCTGCCTAAAATCACAACCCCCAGGAAAAGAAAGAAAAAAAAAAAAAAAGAAAGAAAAAAAGAAGATCTCAGCCCCTGTTTGGACTGGGCTGGGTTTGAAATTAGGTGGTGGGGGGAAGTTTTGCACCTAAAGAAGGCGGCATGGTGGAGGGTGATGGGGAAAGTCTAGGCTCCCACGGTTTTGTGCCCCCAAAAAGTGGGTGGGAAGTGTTTGAAGGGGTGAAGCCAGGGATGGTGTTGTGACCCATCCCCTCAGCCCTGCTGGGGGTGACCTGAGCTCATCCCAAATTGCCCATCGCTGCGGTGCTGGGCAGGATTTCACCCTGCAGCCGTGTCGCCTGGTTACTTCCCTGCCTGCCCATTGTGCACCTGGCAGAGGTGGGGTCTGAGCATCCTTCCTCCCCCCGCATCATCCCATCTCTGCACCGCATCCTCAGCCCCCGGGAAGGGCTTTGTCCGGTGATGGCCGCCTTGTGCCAGCTGCCGTCTTGTCTCTTGGTGCCCCTGGGGACTAGCGCTGGCTGGAGTGGGGGAAACCGAGGTGGGTGTTGAGCTGCACGTGCCTGTTTTTGGCTTCTCCCTTGGCGTTTTCTGGCTCGCTTCAGTAGCAGCGGTGTGTGGGAGGGCAGCAAATAAATAGGATGACGGCTTACCATCGTGGTGGCTCGCAGGAGGTGGGGGCAGCAGGTGCTTGGGGTATGGGCTCAGCCTTGCCCTGCCGAGGCTCAAGTGCTACTCTGTTTTCTGGGATAAATCCCTATTTTTCCTTTCCCCCACTCCAGCTTTAAATCTGAAGGGCAAATACTGTGAATTTATGCTTGGGGCATCCAGCACAGATGTCCCACAGCTTCCAATCACCCTTACTTAAGCTGGTCTCACCCAGCCCCATTGCTGCTCCCATGGGACCCCCTTTGTGTCGTGGCCCAAGGGAGCTGTAACACTGAGATTTGGGGACAGGACCCTGGAGCAGCTTTTTTGAGTGATCGCCTGCGTTTCCCCGGTCATCTCTCTGCAGGGAACTGGAGCCGGTCTTGGTGTGCCCAGGTTGTGGAGTCTTTGAGGCAGCAATTCAGAGGCAGATAAATAAGCCCAGCTTGCAGAGTTAGGAAGCAGGCCTTTCATTAGTGCTGACTTGACTTATCCAGATTATTTTAAATCTTTTAAAGACTTCTGAAAGTGGGTTTTTTTGGTCACTTTGCTAAGTGGTTCTGATTATTACAATGACAGTTTTGGGCATCATTTGAATCATGTTTGAGAAGTCAATGAAACTATCAAAGATGGAAAATTCCCTCTTGGAAACTGCTTCTGTGTGTTTTGGTTTTAGGGTTTTGTTAATATTTATTTCCCCTCTTTCCTGTTGCCTCTGGATTTGGGCTGTGAGGAAGAAGCACCCCAAAACTTCTTTCTAGCTGGACAAGTAGTGCTTCGCACTTGCTGGCCATCGTCATGGCTGTAAAAGCAGGCTGGGATTGCTGTTTGCAAATTGCTTGTCCGAATTCCTCCTGAGTAAAAATATGCGATGGGGTCGGTGCCAGGATAACTGCTGGTCTCCTCTCTCCCCCTTCCTCCTACCTCTCGTTAAAGAAAGAACATGTAGCACATGGGGTTATGTTTTTGTGGTCTTGTATTCACTTGCTTTGTGGAGATGCAGTCTTAAGGAGAAGGTACTAAATACCCTCTTTTCGTGGTTTGTGATACCCATGTTACTTTATAAGGTAAATAACCCAAACTATCCAATAAAATTCCAACACTGTGCGTTAATAAAGTAATGGAGATATTTAACGTATGCAGTAAAGCTGCTATTCCAGAGCCGTAGGCCTGCTTTAGTAGCTATAACAGGACTGAATAAGATCTTTTCCTGCTTTTATTTATATACATATAATATCAAATATTACTGAGTTTTTGCTTGTTAATGTTAGCCAAAGGGGTTAAGAGAAATAAAAAGGGATTTTGCAAACATATCAGGGGAGAAAGAGCAAAAGTAGGCCCATTAATAAATGAGGGAGCTGAATTCAGCAATGATATTGAAGTGACTAAGTTACTGAGCTGCTTTTAGAATCAGTCTCCGGTAAAATCAGTGGAGACAATTAGGAGACCTTGTCAGATACAATCATGGGCTCCCAAATAGAAAAGCAGCCCATGAGGGAATAGAGAGGCCAAGAGGAATAGGGGAATGAAGCCGGCGGCTGTTGAAGTCAGAGGAAAGGTTTCCATTGAGTCCATGTATCTGGTGCTGGGATGTTGTACCGGCAGGTCGGAGATGTCCCTGCTGCGGGGTGGGAGCTCACATCTCGCCTGGAACATAGGAGAAATGTGGGATGGGGTAGGAAAGCGTCAAGCAAGGGGGATGGAAGGAGAAAAATAGGTTGAGCTGGGCAATTTCCATCTGTCCGTGTGGTAGGAGGCTCTAGTGAAGGAACAAGGCTGGTACTGGGAGAGAGGTGGTGTTTAACGGCTCCCAGCAATGCACCTGAAGTTAAACATTTGCTCCCGTGGTGTCTGAGCTGGTGCTGTAGGAGACGGCAGGGCTGTGGGAAGGAGCATGGCACATGATGGGGCTTATCGGGATCAGCCCAAGGGAACTCAATGGACACAATGCTCCATGGCTGGTTCTACCCCGTGCCTCTGGACGTCTTGCTGGAGATATATGCAATCATGGGTTGAAATGCTGCGGTGAGATGCTGTAAACGAAAGAGGTAGGTGAGCAGGCATTGTCTGAGGGATGGGGAGCACCCAGCACCCAGCCAAGGGTCTGACTGCAGGTCCAGCTTCATTTGGCAGGTCACATCCTCCATTGTGAGATTTTGCTCGGTGTGGTCCATGTTGCTGTTTACAGCCCTCTCCCAGACCACGGCGAGTGTGCTCATTAGATGCAGAAAGACAAAGACAAGGAGGAAAGAAATACAGAGAAAGCCTGAGAAGGTTAGCTGTAAGAGGGCAGAAATAACCATGCGACCTGGGAAATGGCAAGTGGACGCCATTGCAACAGAGGGAAAGACCTTCTTGCAGAACAGCTGAAGAGCTGGAAGACTGGGAATAAATGTCACCACAGGACTGAAGAGCACTGGTCAAAATGGTGTTGGTGGGGACTCAGCTCTGAAACTGGCTGTGGTCACAGAAAGGCTAAAACCTTCTGTTGTGCATGTCTTGTGTAAGTGCAAGATCTGCCTTTTGATATTTTTGGGGCAACAGATGCTGAGGCCACGTGTCAGACAGCCCTGGAGACTCTACCCTGGTTCTTTTTTGCTTGTGCTCACAGCACTGTTTTCCAGTGCCCAAGCCTGGGTGCTGCAATGACATTCGAGTATAAACCCACTGGGAAGGGATTTGGAGAAAAGCACCGCAATGACACGGAGCCTGAGGGGTAAGTGTGGGAGGAGAGGTTACAAGAGTTAAGGCCCTGGATTCTGCTGGTTGCTTTGTAGGGGTGTCCAGGATGCGGGAGGACAACTGCAGCCCTGGGTGCAGTCCTCGGTTAAATGATGTGTGGCAGACACCATCATCGTTCTCTATAAAAGAAGGGTGTAAATGCAAGGAAAGAGGCTTGGGGGTACCCAGCCTTTAAAATTTCAAGCTAAGGTGGGAACGATATGATTGAATCGCACAAAGCAGAACGGAGACTGAATAGTGGTTAGGAAAAAAAAAAAAAATGAACGAGCCAGCAGCAAGAAAGCGACTCTCAAATGAAAGGCTGGCAGTGCCAGGTTTGAATTGTTTAAAACACAATTATGCGAAGCTCTCAGATTTAAAGATGTTTTGCAGGAACGTGGTGAAGGGGTAGGTTTGCACCAGCCTTTTCTCATTGCTTGCCCTGAATTCCTTTGGCTAAACTTGTTGGCATCAGAGGAGCTGGTTCTCGCAGAGCTCAGCCAGGGCTCGTGTCTGTGCGGAGGGTGGAGAAGCTCCCTTGGAGTTCCCCGACTCCTCCTTGATGGGAGGCAGGTTGCTTTATTTACTTATTTATTTTGGTGCAGAAGGATGGGATTTGGGGATCTGAGCTTGGTTCTTAGCTTGTGGGCTGTTAAGTAAATAGCACAATCTCTGTTCCTCAGCTCTCCCAGCTCTGTCACAGGGATAATTACCTTCCTGCCATGTTCTCTGCTCTGTCATCCTGTGGTCTCATCCAGCACCTACTCCAGTTGCTGGGATGGCTCCTGCTCCCTGGGTCATGTATGAGATGGACCTTCAGGTTAGGAGCCATGGAAGGGGAAAACTGGGACAGTGGAGCCCACATCTCTGTAAAATCCTTGTTCCTACTAACTGCCCAAAACTACCTGTTGAAAATGTTTGGTGACTGTTAGATAAGTTGCTTCTGAGTGTCGTGTGCTTTATTTGTTACTAAATTTCAAGGAGGGGAATCGCTGGTGAGTTTTGAAGAGACTCCCCTGGAAATGTAAAACCAAATGTAGGGATAATTTCTTGATTTTTTTTTCCCCCGTGCCATTGTGACTAGGAGGATCCTTAGAAGTAAAACAAGGCAAGCAATCCTTTCTCTGCAGATATGAGACATAATTATGATTCCCATGTGGCTGAGGCTGGAGGCTGGGTAGCCAATGCAGGGGTGAGCACTGGAGAAGTGTCCATAGTGTTGGGGAGATGCATCAGCCCCAGCTCTGCTGGCTTTTACTGGAGTCTCATAGAGGTTGCAACTGCCACACTCAACCCTTCCCTCTGCTTTATCCCATCCCTGCTCCTCTTTCTTCTTTCTCTTCAGCTATTTATTTAATGCATTTTATTACGTGGCTTCCCTGCATGCAGATTTCCTTTCTCTGCTCTGTGCAAATGCTTTGCACCCCAGTAATGTCGCTGAGGTGTGCCCTGTGGCCCCCCATCGACGTTGGCCATGGTGAACTTGGCCTCCGTGCTGTAATGCCGACAACCAGCCCTTTCCTCGCATGTCACTTCTGAGGCTCAGTGTCGTTTTTTTCCCCATCACATAACTAAAGTTTGTGCGAATCTGTTCTGGTTTAAATCTAAAATATGCATTTGAGAGTGAGAGAGGGGGAGAGAGGCATGCAGACCTCGCCCCTCAAAGCCCAACCCATCCCCACTCCCAGACTCCTTCCAAAGGGAAAGGCAAAGAAGGAGAACCTGATCCCTGTTTCTTCCAAGTCTCATGATTTACAATCAGCCTTTTGGGCTGCTCTTTGGTGGTGAGCTGCCCCGGGGGGGCTAAACTGCTGGAGGACACAAATTCCTAGTGGTTTGCAGACCTTGCCTGCTCCCTGAAGCCACTGGAGCAGCCCATGGAGGAGGAGGAGGAGGACAGCATGTTGGCCTCAGTGGCAGCAGACACACTTAGTCTCACTTGTGCCCATTTTAGGGGTTGGAAGCGTCAACAAAGCTTTGCCTTTGCGTGGCTGACCTGCCTCCGCTGCCTGCCCTCCCGGCATTGCCTCTTCTTTCTGGGTGGCCCCGTGTGGCTAACTGGGAAAGCCACCTGCCTCTGCGAGATGACAAATCCTGGACTTGCAGAGCCACTAGCACGTGGCTGAATTTTGCCAGATTTAGCTCCTTTTCTCTCAGCTGGGACCAGGCTGGATGTGTGTGACCTGGAGATGTCCCCAAGAGAAAGTGTCTGGTTCCCCTACAAAGGGATGCATAGCTCTTTATGTCTCACTTGAGTTTCCCATTTAAACACCCCTCTCTGCCAGAGGAGACAGATGCCCCGGGTGGCCCCAAAGGAGCCGGCCACCCACTTTCACCGTGATGGGGACCCGTGCAGGACTCCCACCAGGGGCCCAGCGCCTGCCCCATCTGCCACCCCACGCTGCTCCCTGCTCCAGCCCGGGTGAGCCGGGAGCTGGCTGGTGAGCCGGGCAAAAAAAAAGAGGCTGCAGCAAAAGATGGAACAAACAGAATTTTTTTTTGCATCTAGAGGGGGAAGCACAGAGCTAAAAATAAAACGGGAAGATCAGTATCTGTCAGGCTGACGGCGGATTGGCTCTTTGGAAATGCATGTAATTACCAGGCTGTAGGTAGACATTTGCATGGAGCGAATAGCAAGCTACTGAGACAAGGTTATGCTTTAACCTTTAAGTCCTGAATCTGCTGGAAAACTAAGACAGAACTGCAGGAAATTAACTTAAATTAATAGAGTTGCTGTGACTGTGCCACATGTTACTTCGGCTTGTGTCACCTCACGGCACAGAGTGTCTTGCTGCCCCTGTGCCCTGGCTCCTGGAGGAGGGAGATGCTTTGGAAGCAAGTTTGGCATGCCTGGATCTCCTCCCTCGTTTGGGGATTCAGCTTGACTGGGAACAGGAGCTGTGGCTTTTTGTGGTCCGTGCACCTCCTTTCTTAGCACCCTTTGTATTGGCAGTCTCCAAAGGGGTTGAAGGAATTTGGGCAAAGGGACCTGTCCCAGGGGATGCTGCGGGGTTGGGTGCTGGGTGCAGGTGAATTCCAGCTGTGCTGCTCCACAGCTCCCAGCTGGGAGGGCCAGGAAGGGGATGTGGTTGTGGGGAATGGATGTTTTGTTGAGTGCCTAGAGCCTGAGCCCTGTGTGCAGAACTCTGCAGGCACTATTCAGTGCTGAAATTGTACAGATGAGAGCAAAGATGGTCCCTTTGTGCGTGTTTGCGGGTGTGCAGTGCCTAACACTGTGAGTGCAGAACTGGTCTGGTGAACAACACACAGAGGAACCAAAACCATGCCTGTATGCTCCCACTATGGGCTCCCATCAATGTTCCTGATGCTCTTGGCCTCCATGCTACCTGCTTACCCCCAGGAGACCTTGCTCTTGCTGCTGCCCATCACCCCCAGGTCAGGCAGCACTGTAGGGCAGGGGCAGCCTGGCGATGTGCGGTGATGGGAGCAGAGGGACTCCTTGCCAGGAGGGGAGATGGAGATGCCATGGGCGTATTTCTCATTCCCAGCTGGCACAACCACTAGAGCTGCTGCTGCTGTGGGATGCAGGTATGAGCAGCTGAGTCAAGCTGAGGATGGAAGGGAAACAGGTTGGAAAACATGAGGTTTTGAAGCCCTTGCCTTCTGTTGTCACTGTGCTGCCTTGAACTGTGGGTGTGGTTTGGAGAATCCCAATTTTTCCAGCCTCTTTGCTAGCTGTGATGACCAGGCAATGCTTGTTTCCAAAAATGCTGCCTTCTTCCCTCCAGCTTGGGGACAATTTCACGTACTGTATTGATGCCGTTGCTTGGCTCAAGCTGACTGTGCTTCTGTGCATTGTCGCAGAAGCTGAAAGTAGAAACGGCGTGGTGGGGCCAGCTGGTGCAAAGCACGACCGCTCACCTCCCCAAAGGGCTAGGCCACCGGGAGCTCAAGCTGCTCCACTGGCCCCCCGTCAGCTGCCGTATCCAGTTTAAGGCTCTGGCCTTAATCTTCAAAGCAGCTAATGGAGGGAATGCCAATGGCATCAAAGGCTGAATTTTGTTCTGTGAGCAGCACAAGTGGCTCCTCTGAGACAGTTCAGAGCATGAAGACTGGGATGAAACCTAGAAGAGCAATCTCAGCTGGACGGGACGTGGCAAGGGTGGCCAATGGTCAGGGCTTTTGGCCTGGATTCTGGGATGTTGGGGTTGGTTCTTTGCTCTGGGTGATGTTGGACCCAGGTTCAGGTGCCTGAACACCACGAAATCCTCAGACCTGGTGCTTTGAGGAGTTTATGCAGAGGGAAGCTGGGGTTTTATCCCTCTGCCTCTAGTGACCCATCTGTGAAACACAGATAAGTGCTGCCTTGCTTCTTGGGGCAGTCAGAGGACAAGGGCATTGAAGACTGCAAAACCTGTGAATTTGGTGACATCCTAGGACAGACTTTAGGCATGAGAGGGAGTGGTCTTCTGGGTGAGGCTGGGCATATCTACACGTGCTTGTCATTAGGGAACAACCCATCCTCTTTTGCGTGCTCTTTTATCAAATGAAGGGACCTTCATCCCTCCAGACAGGCATCAAATCCAGCAGGCATCTGACCCCCAAAGGCAGCACTGCTAGAGACTCTGGAAAGTCTGGCCGATGTTGTAACATCAAGCGTGGAAGGTGCTCGCATGCTCCAGCAATGACCTGGGATAAAGCCCACAGTCTTTCTGCCTGGCTGTTGGGAGGTGGAGGATTGAATTGTGGTGATCAAGGTGCAAAGCTTGACTCTCCATGTGTTGAGTCCTTTTCGTGCCTCTATCTGCTGAAAAAAATAGTTAAAATAGATGCACATTAGCTTAGGGGAAGTTTTGCTTTACGACTTCTTCACAATGAGAGTGGTGTAAAAGGGACATGAGGTTGAGATCTGCCATTGTGCTTTGTTCTTAAATCCGGCTGAGTCTCCTGCCTACCTGGAGCCGTGTTGGAGGAGTGGGGACTGAGGCAGCTTCACACATTGACGATATCGTTGTCTTGAAGTTGTCCTGGAGTCAGATCTTGGAAAACTTTCCCTGCCTAAAGAGTGCCGAGCTCTTTGGAAATCTTGCTTTGATGGTTTCTTCACCACCTTTTTGGAAATCCCCCTCTTAGACGCCTTCCTGTTTGAACTAATTTTTTTTTCCAGCCCTTTAGCCAGTGGTGTTTTTAACTCAGGGTGCAGCCTGGGAAAAAAGCCTGGAACACCCTGTCTTAACTACAGGCTTCTCCTGCATGCAACGTAGACAGACCTGAAAAAAAGCCAGTTGTGCCCAAAATTCAGCCTGTTGTTTTTCTGATTCTGTCAGTTGGCCTGATAAAAGCTATGGCCTCTCCCTGCAAACTCTGTCTGCATCTGATCCGTGCTCTTTTTTTGGACGTTGGTTCCTCATCAGTAAGCAGAAAGCAAGAGCCCTTCCCTCGTTACAGCAGCGCAAGGCAGAATTTAAGGAGGTCGGATCTTTTGAAGGAGAAGGGAAGTCTGAAACGG
>NW_009635235.1:21593-26177 GCF_000690535.1 Cariama cristata
CACCAGGTTTCCAGCACGCCTTTCTCCAGCATGCACGAGGAAAGGTTTGTCACTGTCACTTGTCCCTCTGTCGTAACAGGCTGCTTGGTTCCCACAGGCTTTACCATCATTTTGTCACCTCCTTCTAGGGTTCTTGCTTTTGTCAACTGTTTGTGAAATCCCCGGGGAATTGAATTGTCCCTGGAGCCCCAGCCACAAGGTAGTGGCCCAGGGCGTGGGGGGACAGCGGAGGAGGCTCCTGCTCTGCTCTCTCCACGGCTGCTGGCACACAGAGGGCTGACCCGCTCGCAAAGCAGCTCCAGTAATGCTGCCGTTCACGGCACACTGGTTTGAAGCAGCTTCCAGTTGACTTTCAAATGCCATGCTGTCAACTTGATGTGGGCAATCCCCGTGGTCTGGTGTGCCCATATCTACCTGAAGTAGCTTTAAATCAGTCTTGACAGCAGGGCATAAAGGACTGGCCGTGTTGGTTAAAACCAGGTCTGCCGAGCTCGGTCCCTCTGGGAGGGCGTACGCGTAAGCAATGTCCTGAGGATCTTCCCTTTGCAGTTGCCCATCTCTAGCAACATCCACCGAGAAACTTTCAGAGCAAGGTGCTGTAACTGCAACTTTGTGTTTAAATAGCCGTGACGGTTTTCTTCTTGGTGGCTGTGGCACTTGCTTCCCATCACTGCCGGGTGCCCGCAGTGCGGTACGGTGCAGCCCTCGTCGTCCCATGCTGCGTGTCCCCAGCTCCTTGCCTGGGCTTTGCATTTCCACACCGTGCTCTACCCATGGCCCTACTGCAGCTGCGCCAGGCTATGCTCTAGACGTACCCATCGTTAGATCATGCTAGTTACCGGGATCAAATGCCACCACTTTAAACTGTGCCTCGACCAGCCTGGGAAAACTGGGAGTGCTGTGAAAGTGGAGCTGGCTTGGTCTGAAGCACCCAAGCGCTTGGTCTGGTCTCCTGTTGGGTGTCCTCACAACTTTGATGCAATGCTACATTTTTGTTTTTGTGGAAATGAACCAAAAGAATGAGGGGAAGTGCTTACAAACTCACTTTTAATGAAGATCCTGACATGCAGACAGATCCTTTGTCCAGATATGAATGTATTTATGCCGGTGGCACCTTGCCATTGATACAGCGACTTACACATTTTGTGACGTGATAGCACTGTATACAAGTGAGGCTGGAGTACAAAAGACTGAGAGATCAGGGTTTGGCCTTTCCTTCCCCTGTTCTTTGTGGGGTTGCACTGGCTGATACCAGCTGGGGAGACGGTGCCTTTCTTTTTTCTTGCCTTTTTTTAGAGGAACACTAAGCTCCAGTATTGGGTATTGGTTTTACACCCCCAGGACCGTTGCATTAGGGGTGCCTGGTGCACAGCGCCTGGTGTGATGAAACCCTGAGCTTTGCTGCAGTCGAGATGCTGGAAAGAGGCTAAAAATCCCAGCTTTCATCTTTTGTCACAAATAGTATCTGAAGGAATTTGTACTATTTTTACTGTTTGTTTTTGTTTCTCCCCTCCCCTTTTAACTATGCACCTTAGCATTTTCTGTGGGTCCTGTCACTGGGATATCTCCACTTGGACTTTGAAACAGATGACTCAGCTTCACGGTTGTTTAGAAAAGTTTTAAGTTATTTTTGCTATCCAGCCCCATTTTCTATCATCATGCTGCAATTACTGGAGTGCGAGCTCTGCAGGGGAACACTTGCTTCTTTTAAACAAATGGTTTCCTTTGGAATTAAAAAAAAATAGTTTATGGAAACATTTCTGTGGGCCTTTGATTATTAATTTATTATGAAGGGTCTAATTCTGTTTTATTAAAAATACGAAATCTTAATTTTAGAAAACCTAAATTTGGAAGCAACTTTTGAATCGAGGCAGTTCCTTTAACACGGACTTTGGTGTGTGTTTCTTTTTAAATGGCAAATCTGCCTTCCACAGGCGCTGCGTTATGTGGTTAATCCTGTTGGGCCTGATCTGATCAGACTGGCGCTGGAGCGGACCGAGCGGAGCTGAGTATCGGTGTGGGAGATCCCATCTCTGCTGGGAGGGCAGCGTGGCCCCGGGGCTGGCTGACACCCCCTGCCCCAGAGCCTGCTGCTGGCTCTGCCTGCCAAAGCCACAGGCTCAGCCCTCGGTTTCACTGACCCTACCTGCACTGGGAAGGGCATTATTTGGTTTTGCCACTTAGTCAAAAAAAAAAAAGGAAAAAAAAAAGAAAAAAGAAATGTGTTTGCTGTCATGTTGGATCCATAAATGTGATTTTTAAGCTGTTGCAACTGTGTCTGGAGATGGCTCAGATCAAGCTGATTTCCAAGTGGGGTGGCACAGCCCTGCCCAGGGCATTTTCAGTCCATTCGCATGGGTTGAAGTAACGCCTTGTCGCTGTTTTGTCAGAGGAGAGGTGTGCTGGTACCCACTCTGGAGGTGACGTGCCACCTCCTCCTGCCCCGGCTTTTTGGGACTGATGTACAGCTGTGCTTTGTGTGGGACAGCAGAGCCCAGATCTCTCTAGGGGGAGAGATCAGGAGATCAAGAGAAACCAGGCTGAGAAAGGGGCCGGGGAGAGCCGGGACAGCCGGGCTTTCCCTGGGCACCTAAGGCTATCAACTGGCTCTTGATGGGTGCAAGCACCCATGTGCAAAGTCCTGCCTTCCAGTCGCAGGGGGATTCACACCAACGGACCTGAGAGCAAAACCTCACCTTGAGGGATTTCTCCTCCTCCCACGTTGATGAGGAACCCTCCTTGCCACCACGATTTTAAGTGCTGCGAATGGAGGGGCTCAAAGTGCCCACTCCATGGGGTGCAGAATAACCCTTGCCAGGCTGTGGCTGTCCCTGGGTCCCCCGTGGACCCTGCTGAGGCCATTTTCTAGGGCACGGTCCTCCAAGGGGAGGGGGTCCCTTGGGCACCAGGGAGGGCTCCGCATCGCCTGGGGCTGTGCTGGCTGCTGGGAGCCTTGATGGCTTTTGGCCAGAGGTGAGGACTGTCCCCTGCCTCCCCGCGGTCGGGCCATGGGAAGGGGAAGAAGAGGGCTGCGTTCCCAGGGATTTTTTAGGGTATTGCTGGGATTTTTTTTTGTAGGGAGAGAGGGATGCAACATTTGGATGCTTGGCCTTAGGGTGGATTCCTCTCTCCCACTGCCTCCAGGCTCTCAAGAAGCCACTTGGCCATAGCGGGGAAGGGGTTAAGGCTTCCTCGCTGGCCTGGGAGCTGCTGCTGGCTGCTGCGTTCCCCTTCCGGGGCTGCTGGGGCTGAGGTTTGCTGGTATGTGTGCAATGTGGCGCCGGCCTGCCGAGAGCACCCAGCCCTCGCCGGACTCTGCAAGAGCCTTCCCGGCATGGCCTCCCCTCCCCTGGCTCGTTCCTTCAGCGCTGAGTGATGGCGCTGGGGATCAGGGACCTGCTGTGAGAGCAAAACCACGGGCTGGAGGAGACCGGTCAGAAAAGAGTCGAGCTGCAAAGCAGCAGCCCGAGCTCCCCTGAGAGATTTGCCCGAAACGCTTTTGCACAGGGGAGCATCTCTGGGCACGTCCTTGTGCCGGCCCAAGGTGTTATAGCTCATCCGTGCTCGTCTTTGCCTTCACAGTGCCACGGGCTGGGGATGGAGGGTGGCAAAGGGCTTTGACTGCTCCCACGGTGTCAAACCTGACGGGGATCTGTGTTTTGGGCAGGTTCCTACTTCCCGGGGCAGGGGAGAGGGTTTAGTGCAGACGCAGGCAGGAGCTGGAAAATTGCAGCAACAGCAGCAGTATTCAAGGCGAAACATAGTGAGAAGCCTTGGAGGGAGATGCAGACTTTGAGGGAGATGCAGCTTGCCTGAAGTTCTCTCTGCAACAAAAATTTATGTCCCTTCTATAACTGGGGAAAAGCAAACAAAGAAACTTGTCTCCCAGTGGGAACATGGTGTCACTGGGAGAAATCCTACAGCAAGAGCGAGACCTCCGATTCGTTCTCAGGGCTCTTAACTCTTTGGCAGAAGGGCAATGCTTTTATTGCTAAATTTTCAGATACATGACTCTTGAATATTCCTGAAGAATTGTGCATGTGGGTTGCCTCATTTAGGCAAATGGCAGGAATAATTTTGTGCTCTGGAGCTTCTTGGGGTTCAGCGGGGCTGCTTCTGCCCAGGGCAGGGACTGCTGCTGGCTTTGCCATGCTCCCCCCCCCGACTCTCCCACCAGCCAAAATGTTTTGCCCTCACTGAAGGACTGTGCTTTGCCTTTGATCTTCTACAGCACCGCCATTGACATTGGCAGGAACAGTCTTGCAGACAAAGGCTGTTATATGGTGCTAATTTTGTAGTCTCAGATAACGGAGCCTCTCTAAAAATGTCGTTTGGGGCCATTTGCGGGGTGAGTTTGACATCGCTGACTACTGCTGGGATGCGTGTCCTGCGGGAGGACCTAGCACACGTGGGAGGTGGCACGTCGTGTCGCTGGGGAAGCTCGTGGACAAGTTTCTCAGCAAAAGAATTTTCATTTTTCTACTGTCTCTTAAACTACCCCACACTGACAAATAAAGTCCTTGGCCCTTGGTTGCTCCAGGCTGTCAGGCTGATGCCAAAATAAGATCAGTCAAAAAGGGAATA
>NW_009635235.1:26201-32935 GCF_000690535.1 Cariama cristata
GTTTATGGCTATTCCATAACTTTCTTATTAACTCAAATTAAGTTAAAAAAGGAAATGGATTTAACCAAGGGAGGTGTTTCAGATGCCAGTGGCAATAGACTTGATTGTGGGTTTTTTCCTTTCTCTGCACAGGCAATTATCAAATTAATCTCCTTTGATATGAGCCTAATATCAACACAATCACTAATATATTTATACTTGCCCAACAACAGCTATTCAATAAGTTTTTTTCTGGTTTTCTGTTGAACTCCACTTTCTTTTGCCTTCATGTTTCTCTGGCAAGGCAGGGGGCCAGTTTCTGGGTGGAAATCCCCAGGTTCCCTCTTTTGAGATCATCACCACTGCCCTTTCATGGGGGCATTGCTATCGCAAAAAAATTAAATCAGAATATAATGAACAGCCCAAAATGTTTCCAAATTATCAGTTGTTATTGGGAACGGGGCCACCCTTGTGCAGAGTCCTGTAGAAACACTCGTGTGTGGATGGACCGACCCTCCACGCATCGTTTGTGCCTGTAAATCCCCAGCAGCTGAGGCAGAGGGGTGGGATTGCGGCATACAAGCAAGCCAACAGCTCAGCCGGTGCACGTTGCCACTGTAGCCTTACTTTGGTTTTTTCTTTTTTTCTTTTTTTTTTTCTTCTCCTTTCTTTAAGGGAATAGGGCCTCCGTGATCCAGTCTGTGCATGTGTGCGTATGTGTCTCTCTTTCTTTCTCTCTCCATTTGTTCCCGCCTCCCCCTGTTTTTTACCCAGCGACGAGTTTCAATTACGTTTGGCTGAAGGATAGAGCTCTCGTATGGCTCCCACAAGTCTTGTGAAAATGGGTGGGTGGGTAAAGAGGAGAGAAGCAAGCATGCGATAGCTGCATGGGAACTCAGCCCTTACGAGACACTAGAGAACCCACACTGGAAAGGCGACTGGGAAGCCCCTTTTGTTTGCCTTCCCACCCCGAGACTGCCTTGTTTGGAGGGGCTGGAGGGTGGTAGAGAAGCAGAAGACGGTTAAACGCTGCCTCGCTACCCCAGGATTGGTAGACCTGGAAGAAGTGATGTTTCTGGGGTTCGGGGGAGGTCTGCTGGAAGCCAGGCAGATGCTGGCAGGGCATTCGCCCTTCGTGTCCTTTGGGCTGTAGGTGCAAAGGCAGGCGGGGGTGAGTCAGCCATGTAGAAGCAGGCAGTTAGATTAGATCTGGCCGTAGCAGGGGATGGCTGGAGAGGGGAGGAGACGGGAGGCTCCAGACAGGTTTCCCACAGGAGCAGAGGGGCCAAACCCTGCTGGGCAGTGAGGCTCGGTCAGCAGGAGGTGGTGCCTGCACTAACAGGACACGATGCTTGAGGAGGTATGTCCACTTGTCTGTCTGCAACCTCGGGATCTTCAGGGATGGACAGCCACGCCTGGCAAGCTCCTGGTTTTCTAGAAGGAACCATTGCAGGGAGAAGCTGAGAGGACGTGATGCAAAGCAGCAGCTGCTGATGCATCCCGGTATCCCACTCTGCAGGATCTTTACGCTTTGCTGACTTGGAGCGTACCAAGGTGTCCGCACTGGACCCCATCCTCGCCATTCCTGCCTGGTCCTGGACCTATCCGCTGCCCACCTTCCCTCTCCACATGCACCGAGTGTTTTTTAGTGCTGTGGTTGGGAAGCGAAACCTGACACAAGTAAATATGTTGACAGCCTGTTTTCAGCCGGCAGGGAATGTAAATTATCTCATTTGAACAAGGCTAACGCAGAATCAAGCCGTTGGTCCCAAATATCCCTTATAAGTGCAGATGAGAAATATTCATGGCATCTTCACTCCCAGAATATAGCTTTTATCTTTGTGGTTCCTTGAGTGGCAATATAAAAGTTACTGATTTTGCACTTTTTATGCATCTGAACCTGCAGACTTTGAAATCAGTAGGTTTGCCTGTGTGATTTGCCTCGTTAGATCTGAATCCTTGCAGGCACGTAGGAATGATCTACTCCATAAGCTCCACTGTATTTACTTCTTGTCTTGGGTGTAACATCCTACCTTGGGAACGTCCTTAACCAGGGCATTGGGACACTGGGAGGAGAGGTTGGGTTGGGTTGTTCCAGGGCAAGGTAGATCTTGACCATGGGAGATGCCCGTGTGTGCAACGCTGTTGTTGTGACCTGTGCGGTGCAGTCAGCTAGCGTGTGGTAGGGTGGATGTGAAGCTCCATGAGGCCAGCAGAGAAACTCCCCAAAACTTTGGAGCAAAGCCATTTTGGGAAGTCACACTCTCGAGGCTAATTGCCTTGCTTTCTGGAGCTCGCCATAACTGGGATCACACCCAGGGCCAAAGCGGGATGTGACACTTTGTACTCACTGCTCAGTTGAAGTTTACTGGAATGAAGAGGCTAGGCTTCTTCAGCACATCCAGATGTCACTTATTTCTTCTGCAGAGCCCAGCTCAGGCTATTTCAGGGAGGTCTCTCTGCTACTCTCACCTGAGGGCTTGGTCGATGTGAGAATGCCTTGCTCCAGCCCAAGCAGGGAGCCACGAGGTTGGCTGGGGATGGGGGTCCCACCAGCTCTCCTCCCCTTGGCGATGGTGGGAAGAGGACCAAAGGCACCAGCCTGCCCTGCTGAAACCGGGGCAGGGGCAGCAGCTGGAGGTGGAAACTCCCACTGGGGTCTCGCCCTCCTAAGCAAACAACCTTTGCACGCAGGTCTATGTGAGTGAAGGCAGAAGGTCAGATTGTCTGGAAACCTTGACCGTGTTTGCAAGAGGATGTCTCTCTGGCTTTGCTTTTTGCTCCGTAACAGGTTTTCCCTTTAAGAACGCAGAAGATTGATTCCCTTGCAGGGCGCATCGCCGAGGCGAGCCATGTCCAAATGGTTTGCACGTCTGCATTTTTTACTGCTCTCGTTTAATATGTATGCAAATGCAGTCTCTCCTGTCCTCACTCTCTGTGTGGGTTTGCACAGTCAGGAGCACATTCCCATTACCGCTGCCCATCTCCTGCTCCGCTCGGCATAAAAAAAAATTTGAAACGCTGATAGATGGAGGTGCAAGGGAAAAAGAGAGAAATGACGGATTTTCGTAATTTCTTTGCTGGGGAGGGTGGAGGAGTTGGGAAACCAGAGGAAGGAGGTTTAAATATATGCAAAATTGTTTATTGGGAGAGAGCGGGGGGGCCTCCAACTCTGAGAGTCAGGGAGTGTATTTCGTATGCGGTTCCATTTTCAGAGCGTCAGCTCAGAGGATTTTAGCTGGGGGTTAGGGAAAAATCCAAGCACTGGCAATAATCTTGTGATAGCGGAAATATTCAGCTTTTCTCCTGATAAATAGACACATGTTGTAACTGAAGTCAGAGTTTCAGGCCTGGAAAGCAATGTTGGCTTTTTTTTTTTTTCCCTAATAAATAAGGATCAAGATGTTCAGAGTTGTTCCCTGCAAAGGGGCAGTATATGGCTGCTGCTACTTTCTTTTCCTTCCTTTTTTAATAGCTGTATTTTTCCAAAGCACTTCAAAACCAGCACCTGTGAAACTTGGAAACTCGTACACCCAGAGCTACGTTTGTATAAGTAAACCAGGAAACTCTGTGCTCTAGCTAAGGCCAAAATGTGGGAAGCACCTTTAGAAACGTGGCCAGAAGTAGGGGAGTTTTTCCTGTCCCCAGTGATGGTATTTTTTTAAGTTACGCTGCTTGAAGTTGCAGGTCTCCAGTTTTGCATCTGTTTGGAGGTAACCGTGAAGGCTGAGGAGGTCCTTGCTCTTGGTGTGGGAAGCAGGGGATGACATGTCCCTTCATCGCCCAGATGACTCTGGAGGGGAAACAGAGGCTCATGCTGCATCCCACC
Source organism: Cariama cristata (assembly GCF_000690535.1). Classification (NCBI taxonomy): domain Eukaryota; kingdom Metazoa; phylum Chordata; class Aves; order Cariamiformes; family Cariamidae; genus Cariama; species Cariama cristata. The sequence goes on from NW_009635235.1 coordinate 30,010, forward strand.
CCCTTCAGTGAAATTTAGGTCCTTTAAATGCCAAAGGGCCAGATTTTCAGGTGTTTTTTAGGCACTTCAAGTCATTTCCCATTTTAATCTTTAAACACAAAACACCTTTAAAACCTGGCTAGTTTTGAACCGCATTGTAGCGTGCAAAAACTTTAATTTACTGAGCTGCCGTTGCTGGGGTGGGAGGGCTACAGGGAGCCAGGGGCCATGTGCCCCAGGACGGGGGGGTTACTGTGGGCAGCCTCCTCCTGTGTGTGCCCCCCTCCCGAGCCTGGGGCTCTCTGTGGAGCATGGATAACATGGCTGAAGCCAAATCTTTTCCAAACTCTTCCAGGAGTTCATAGTCAACTTTCTTCTCTAGAAGCCAAAGGGCTTTGCGTGCTGGGAAACCCCCTCTGCTGCGGTACAAACTTGTCAGATCTGTTTACTTTTGCATCTCCAAGTTTTGCAAGAGTGTTTTGTGTCTCTAGCGCTGGATGTTGTGAAACCCCTTTCCATGTGGTAGCTCGGCTATGCCCCCGCCTCTGCGGGGGGACAGGCAGGAGCCACGGCAGCACACCGACCTTGTGCCGGGGCTCTGGTCCGTGAAACTCAGACCTTGCCTTTGCTTCTGGCACAGAGGTAGAGGGACCGAGGGGTGATGTTCAAGAGGGGACCCGGTGTTTGGAGGTGCTCAGCTCCTGCGGTGATGTGCAAGAGCTGGTTTCAGTCACGCGAGAGACATGGAAAGTCTCTCTGCTCGGGAGATGAGCTCTTACGGGCTGCCTGCTCCTGCTTTTACCTCCCCCATGCTCTGGGCAAAACCCTGCCTTTGGCAATCTGGAGACGTGCTGTGGCTGCTAGCCGAGGTGGGATCATGGGCTGCCCCGCTCGCTGGGTCCACAGCCCACATTTAGGACTGTCTCTGATGCAAAGTGCTGTTCTTTCTGCTTCTCGTCTTTCCACCACATTTGGGAGGCTTATCCTGTCCCTCACCAACAGCCGTGGGGTTGGAGGGGGCAAGTGCAGAGCTGCCACAAGCAGCTCCAGCTCTGCTGCTCTTGCCTCTCCTGTAGCTCCCCGTGCAACGTGTTTGCTGTGAAATAAATACCTCTTGCCACCGTCTCCTCACTCCGGTGGGTTTGTGTCGCTTGTGATCACAGGCTCCAAACTTCCCCTATTACGGTGGCTTTTTTAACAGTGTCTTTTTATTGGCAAGTAGATTCGTGAAGCCTTTCTACTTCCTTCATCTGTAAACTGTCCTCTACATAACGAAGGAACCGTTCTGACTACGTTTTGATGTGTTTGTCGCCCAACAGATGTCTGGGTGGTTAAAGTGCCCCCTGAGTACAAGTATCCTGTGTTTGTGAGCTCTTTGATAGTTGGTTCAGGAATCTTTTTGTTCTTTCTTTCTCTCCTCGAGTCCTGGGGGTCTATAGCAGATGCCTGTCGTAGGCTCTCCTTTGTTTTCTGCTCCTGATATCCGTGCCCACAGTGTTATTCCTCTACCCTCTCCCTTATCAAATTAGATTATCTCCTTCTTGTAAGTACTTTTGACACGTGTGGCCATGCAAAGGCACGATAAGGACATTGGAGCGTGCTGTTGTGTGTCTGTTGTTCACACCTCTGGTTCTCCGTTGCACCTTTCCAGGAGCTTAGGACCGAGTTGGCACATTACCTGCCATACATAATGGTACCAGCAAAAGCAAGGCCAGCCAGCTCCTCATCCCACTTGCAGCCAAGTCCCGGTGCCCCTTTCGGGCATTGCCACGTCACCCTGCATGGGAACCCCAGGCCTGTTTTGTCCTGGGGCCGTGCACCATGTCACTACGACCCTCTTGTTATCACTTTTCCTCCCCCCTGATCTGCATCTCCAGCATCTCCCCGCGTCTCCTGAACTTGGCTGGTGGCACTTCAGCTTCTTCTTGGTGTTACAGGCTGCTCCTTGCCTATTCCTTGGCTCCCTGCCTTTCCACTGGCTTTCCTGGTTTCTATGTGTGATCCAGAAAAACCTCTTTGTTATTCTGCCCTTCCTCCCTGTCACAAACCTGTGTTTCTGTTCCATCTTTCATGAAAAGGTCTAAGACTGAAGGTGAAATGTGATAACAGCCTTCAAAAATATGTCAGTGGCTGCTGCAAACAGGATAGGAATAAACGATTCTCTGTGTCCTGTGAGGGGTAGGACAAGAAATTATGGGCTTAAACTGTAGCACAAGGGAGATTTAGGTTTGATGTTCAGATATCCTGGGGGTGAAGCACTGGAGGAGGCTGCTGGGGAGTCGCTGGAGGGGCAGGTCAGACGAGCAGCTGTCAGGAGAGGCTGAAGGGGAGTCAAGGGGATAGCGGGGTGATCCAGAAGATCATTTTTCATCCTCTCCAACCTTCTTACCTCCCCTTCCATATGCTGGAAGCCTCCAGCTAGGCAAGGGGCTTTTTGTGGCTTGTTCAGTCAGGCTCGTGCCTTTCTCTCTCCTTGCTTTTTGTCTCTGTTGCAGCAGTTCTGGCCAATGCAATTGCAGCGAGCCTGGAAATAGCCACGGTGAGCCTCTCCTCCCAAAACCTTTCCTTTATGCTTGGTGGCTCTTTTCAAACCTTGTATGCTGCTGGAGGTGATGACAGCTGCAGTCAGGGCACTGGGACGTGCAATAGTGACCAAAACAAATGTTTTGCCGCATCTGGAAGGGTCAAGACTGAGTCTGGAGGCAGCCTTGGCGATGCTGCTCAAGACCCTTGATGGTAAACCGCTACTGGCTTTGCAGAAGGCCGTGGTGCGTGCGTGTCAGTGCGCAGGTGGAGGTGCGAAGGTGAGGGCAGCTCCTGGAAGCGCTGTCCCAGCCGGTGGTGTGGGGCTCCCCACCGGCTCAGCTCTTCGGCTGGCTGTGTGAGTGCAGGACTGTGGGCAGGAGGGGTGGGAGCTGTAATCCCTGCCTGCATGCGTGTGCCCACC
>NW_009635235.1:33145-33412 GCF_000690535.1 Cariama cristata
CGTGTCTGGCACTGCCCGTGGGGAGCCCACCAGGTCCCCTGGGTGCCTTCATCTGCCGGCTCCCGACACCCACCTCTCCCGACCCTTCCCCATCTGGCACCGCCGCGGTCGTGTCGGGGTCCAGTTGCATCTGTGCTGTGTCCCTGCTTCCCTCCCCAAGCCTCCCTGCCTCCTCTCCCTGGGGTGCTGCGGGGGGGGTCCTGGGTCCTGGTCCGCCGTGACCCACTTCACCCACTCCACAGCCTCAGCCCCTTTATGGCTCGCCAC
>NW_009635236.1:0-17365 GCF_000690535.1 Cariama cristata
CAAGGGAGGCTGGGGGCTGGCGGGACAGCCGTCAGAGCCAGGGCGGGCATTTCTACCAGCTGCTGCTGGGTATACGACTGGTTGGAAAATTTCTGACAGCATAATGTTTCCATTAAAGAGACAGTTCTATAAAATTGGTAAGTTTCACGGAAAGATGACAGCATTGATTCATTTGGACTCTTCCCGTTTGAAAAATGATCCTTCTCATTTCAGTTCCGTGCTATGAAAACAGCTCATCTCAACTTTCACCACTTTGATTCACTGTGCATTTAAATACTAGATGAGCTGTTATATACACGTAATACAGATAGATAGTACTCTGACATTAAAGTGACCCGGTGATTTAACTTTATGAAAAAGGTTTCACAGTATCAAAAGCAAACATTTTGATGGCAGATTCACACTGCAGTTTCCACAGTTCCTATTCAGAGGAAGACTGAAAGATGAGGCTTTACAAAACAAAACGAGAAATCAGATTTGCCTGTGCATTGCGGCTAGCCAGGTTTCTGAACGCCTCTGCATGGGAACCATTGACTGAAGCTGTGGTGTTCTGCAGGGCAGATGCTTGGAGGAGGCTCCTGATTTCCACGGGCTTGATCATGGCCCACAGTGAAGCTGAGGAGCCAGCACGACTATTGCTTGCTTTCCTCTCCACCGGAATCTACTGTCAGTACACTCCGCTCTGCCGGAAAGCCAGGGAGGTGCAGGACTGACCACAGCTGCTCATCAACCAGCCCTCGTGTCCTTCTCCCTCCATCGCCTCCCGAACTGGGACGCAGCCCTTTCGCGGCTGGCCGAACGCAGCCGAGTGACACGCGACGTCGTGGCGAGGCTGCAGGACACGGCGCTGTGGGTGAGATTGAACAACAACGATCGAGGTGTAGGACATTTCCTGGGGAACTGATAACCAGCCCGGAGGAGTTAATGGCCCACATTGTGCTTTGGCTCATTAACCGCTAGCAGATATTAATTCCCCAGAGAACATTCCTGATGGGGGCTGGCGTTGCTGTTTGAAACGAGACGAGGCTGTACTTTGTTTTCGTTATGCCTACCTGCTGGTTCCCACCTGTGTTATGAGTTTGATGGCGATCTCAGATGGTCAGAGGGAGCCACAGGGGTCCTAAATCTCCTCCATAGGCCCTAGTGAAGGTCTTGAAGCCAGCAGGTGGTAACGGGCTGTTCCTGCACAGCAGTGCCTGGCTGTGCTAACTCCCGGCCACGGGAAACGCCAGATTCCTTTATTACCAGTTCCACACTGCCATGGGAGTTTTCTCCCTTTCCGTAGGCAATGTGATACAAGTAGGAGAGAGGGAAATGGAGACAGAATGATTTATGATGTCTTCTAACTTATTCAGTGCAACTTCAAGGAGTCCTGTAATTTATTAGCTGAAATTAATGTTTTTTTAAAGGGAGCTGTTCTACAAACTCTTTCTGAGAAGAAAAAGATGTAAAGCAAATAAGCAGCTATTTTTAGTTGACATAAAAATATAACAGAAGTTATTGATGGGTCTACCTTTGTCAGAGAGACTCAATAACACTATCAACTAAATCACATCCTTTTTTACAGCTTCCCAACAGTAATGGAAGACAGCCTCTTAGTTAGTCCAATAAAAAAGATTGCATGCAGTTTTACATCACTTTTTGTACATTTTAAAGTTATTTTGTTTTCCACTCAGAAGGGAAATACTCACTGGAAACATGATACTGAAAAATCAAAACTCCTCTTTCCAGCCTCTCTCCTAAAAATACCAGGGACAGCTCTGGGAATCAACATCAATGTAAACAGCTCCTGCTGGGCTGTCCCCTGGGAATTACCTGAACGTCAATTTTTATGGAACTCCAGTGACTCTGACAAAATTACACCAAAGGTGAATTTGGTGCTGGCTACAAGGAGGAAGGACAGAATCACTGTGGATACTGTGGTACTTGCATCTGAACATTTGTCTTACTAACGGGTTTGGAATTGTTCTCTTTGCACTAGGAAAATCATTAATGGCAGGAGGAATTAAAAAGACGGAGGCTGAGGGCAGCTCTCCAGTGAAAGGCAGCCGTTATCTACGTGCCCAGAGCACTTGCTGAGAAATCATTTATAAAACTGCACTGTTTTATAGCTGATGCTCAAGAGAAATGCTCATTTGAATTACTTTACAGCAACAGTGCTTTTCATATTAAAGGTCACATAAACTTAGGCTCCAGTTGTAGAAAAATTCCATGCAATAACAGGGCTGTGTCTGAAAGACAAGAGGTCTGAGAAGGTTTTTTCGTTCAGCTTCCTTGTACTGGTAACCTCGGCAAGAACAGAGAAATGAGGCAGGGTCGGCCTTACTCAACAAGAGCAAGGTGGTCGTGGCAAGGCTGAGCGGGCTCCGGGCGCCTGGGTTGCGTTGGACTGGAGGGGTGTGGGCACAGAGGAGAACAACCAGCCAACCTGACTCAGTCTAACCGATGTCACGAGGGAAGCTGCAGATGCACAAGGAATGTTTTATGGGTAGAGTTTTGACCCTCAATAAGCCAAGCAATTATTAAGACTGGCACTGTGAGTTACTCTGCTGATGCAGTGGGTTTTGTTCACTTCTATGTATATGACTATATTGTGTATTTTCCAAATGAAGTTGTTTGCCATTTCATCTTCTAAAAGACTCCCCTGTGATCTTAAAAGGTTGATGAATACCTGGGAAGCAACTAGGAAGGTCACAGCTTCAGGCCTTGAACCATGAGAACAGACGCATTTTTGGATAGGGAAGATTTAAATCAAGACCATTAAGAAACCTGAGTCTGAGTCTGGCAGTAACCACTGACATTTGGTACAAAGTCACAAAATAAAAAGGGAGAGAGACTGAAACATATGACCCCAATGAAATAACTGTTCCTGTGGCATGGTGGCTGCGTGGAATAGTATGAGAAAAATATACTTACAGCAAGAAAAGAAAATAGATTGACCACTACTCTCAGGGTGCTATAAAATGCAATAGAGTAGTATTCCTCCCTCTTAAACTTTGTAAGTGCATTACAAGTAGAACGAGGACTGAACTTGAACATAATACTGCTCTAAAGGACAAATAATAAGGAATCGGTTTCTTCATTCTTTTTGTTATATTGTCTCATACCACTTTTATTGTTGTTCTTCTAAAGTGCAAGAGGGCCTCAATTTATGTGTGTGATGCCAAAATACACTTTGGATTTAGAATTAATGTTCTACCCTTGTAGCAGAACAGTCATTTGAATATTGTCATAAGTGATATACCTAATACCATAAAGCAGTTCGGAGAGTGGGTGAAGAGAGGGCTCAAAGCTTCCTTTTTTGTATTTCTTGAGTGCTTATTGGGTTCCCACTGCCACAGAATCTTGAACTTGTGACTTTAAGAACTTATTCTCCCAATACTTAGATGTGATTAGAGAGTCTGAGGAGTAGGTCCATGAGAAGTGACAACTTGGAGTCCTAGATGCTTGTCGGTGCTCCTCAAATTTTCTGCTTAGTTCTTTGAGAAAGTTTAAAAAAAAAAATAGGTATTTTGCATTTTCATGGGTAAGTTCCCTGAAGTTCTGCTTCTGCTTAACTCCAGAGCAAGTTCTCCATCTCACAGGCTCAGCAAATTTATTTAATTCCCAAAATTCATCAAGTGAAGTTCTATGTGATTCAGAAACAGGGTAAGATACAAACTTGTATCTGAAGCATGTCCTATTTACAAATTCAATGCTCAGGCTATTGGAAAGATCCCACCAAAATGCCAGCTTCCCCAAGGAGGAGAGGGGATCCAAGGTTGTGGCAGTTTGAGGACCAGATTCAAGACTGTGGGTTCAAGCTGTGAACTGGAGTCATGGAAACCCAGAAGGTGAGTCCTTTTGCAGCTTTAGCCCTATATGACTTTTCAACTGTCCCAGCTGGGTAGGGAACTGAACGAAAGGCTACATCCCAGCTGCATAAATAGCTACTTTAAGACGGAGCTGGGTCATTCACGCTAAGGAAGAACCACCTTATTTATGGTTAGCCGCGTTAAAGTTAGACGTCTGCTATTGTCGTGTACGTATCTTCTCAGCTCGTGGGAAGAGACAAAGGCTGAACAAATTATTCTTAAGAAGTGTCTGCATGGTTTATGGTAAGAGTCTAGATGAACGGCCTGGAATAACTTTTCGATGGCTACAGCTGGAAAAGACAGATCCCATTTATTTGTGATTAACATTATCAAGAGGAGACGCTAAGGCAATACTGTCAAACACCTGGTTTTCATCAAGAAGAAATCTACCCTTGACACGTCAGTCAAAGGTATGCTTATTCAGGCCAATAGCCAGATGATGCAGCCACAAAGTCAGAGATATCTCCCTAGCAAGAAAACGGTCTTAGTTTAGAAGTGGTGATAGGTTAGGTAGTAGCTCCTGGTCTAGTCAAAATCTCACTGGTTTTTGGATTAGAGGACACACAAATGCTTCTTTGATAAGAGTCAGAAACCTGCTTTAGGGAGCTAAAAAGAAAAAATCTCATCTTAAAATATGTGCAATATACCCCCATGAGCCTTCACCAGACAAAAGGGGGGGGGGAGGGGGGTTGTGTTGTGCTTTCACACATGGTTTGCACATAATGTGAGAGTAACTGTCAATGACAGCATTTAGCTGGTTGAAAGAATGTGTTTTTCCAGTGTCTTCTTGCAAAATTCTGTTTTCCAGCAAATTCCTTAGATACTAAGTCTCTCGGAATAGAGCAAATGGATTGCCAAAAACCATGAAAACAAGATGACTGTCACTGCTGATTAATGAAAATAATATGCATGCTGGTAGGCGCACACTCACTAATCACATTTTCCATATACAAGTCCTAATCTTATATTTATATCCAAAAATACTTATTTTGCATAAAATGGAACAACAAAAGAAGCTAAAAGTAAATACTCTGTGGGAGAACACAGTCTGTGTCTCCTCTGCAACAGCCTGTGTCTGAACTGAAGATGCGACGGTAGCAGTCCCCAGCTGATAGCAGATTCCTAGTGACTGAATGGGGTTATACAGAGAGAAGATCCTGATATTTCCTACACATCATCACAATCTTGAATTCTCAAGACTAGGAAAATATTGCTTTGATAAAAGTGACAGATAACAAATTGATGAAAGTTCAGCATGAGGAAGTAACTCTTTCTTTGATCTTTTCGCAACATTAAACCCTCCAACTCTCTAAAATAAACACACTCAGAAGGAGAGGACTGATGAATTCACTGCATCATGCATGTTTAGACACTACAAATTGTACCCCAGACGAATTCCAGCTACATGCTTCCAGTACCAGGTTCCCTACCTTTCTTCCTAGCAGTCTCAGCAACTTCCAAATGATGGGCATGTCCCATCTGTAGCTAGGAAAACAACAAAAGCCACACGCACAGAAGAGTGGTCATCCTCTCCCCTTCTCCATCCTTTAGCCCTGGGCCCAGTTGGCACCAGTCACCTCACTGTGCAGATGGTAGCCTTCCCACTCCTCCTGCAGTCCGTTCTCTTCCTTGGTACCGGATTGCCAGCTTTCTGCTGAGAAACTAAATTAATTTATCTAGTGGAGTGATGTCACCTCTTTAGTTCTATCATGAAGCCCTGCCGAATAGAAAACAAAAGGCAAGGAGCCAAGGCTGGAGGAACATGGTGGGGTTTTTTCCTTCGTTCTCCAATTTCTGCTACAAGGCTGTAGGCATAACAGCCTTAGGGAAATAGATTAGGTTTAACAAGCACCCAACCTGCATCCAGACCTATATTTGTACGGCACACGGCAAACAGCCTCTTCTGCCTTTTTAGTATTTGGCTGAAACTGGGAGCATATGGAAATGACAAGTACGGATTAGGTTTAACAAGCACCCAACCTGCACCCAGACCTATATTTGTATGGCACTCGGCAAACAGCCTCTTCTGCCTTTTCAGTATTTGACTGAAACTGGGGGCATATGGAAATGACAGGTACTAATAGCTGAGCAGCCAGCACTTCCATAGCTGGCTGGACCACTCGTACATTCAAAAGCTGACTTGCTTTCTCTCAGCGCACCTGAACCAAAATCTCAGATCTAAACTTATTCTTGAACTTTGCAAAGCTAAAACCTGGTGCTGAGCTGTGCAGCGGCAGACCAATGTGAGCAAATACGTTGGAAAGCCTTGTCCCGTCCTGAACGGCTGAAAAAGGAGCCTTATGCTCATTGGAAAGCCTTGTCCCATCCTGAACGGCTGAAAAAGGAGCCTTATGCTCTTTATGGAACTGCATCCAGGGAAGGCACTCAAAATAGCTCTAGGTGAGGGGCCTGGCTTTCCTGGCCGTCGTAAAGTATCTTTATCTTTTAATTACATCTAGGTAACTGGCTCTGTGAGTTAGAAAGGAATGCAAACAGCCCTCCCGCAAAGGACCCACAGCACCTTCCCCGCCACGTGCCACGGCTTTTTTCAAAAAAAACGGGACAGGGCTGGCAGATCGGCTGGCTGGGGCACTGCTGAGGTGCTCCGCCATAACCTCAGGTGTAAGAGGGGAACCTTGTCCTTTCCTTGCCTTTGCGACATGATAAAATGAGCCATGGCACAGCTAGCTACCAAGCAGGTTTTTCTCCACCCTTTTAATAAACCTTTGTGCACCGTTTTTTGCCATTTGAGGAAATTACTCTTTCTCTTTGGCTCCCAGACTGCTACGGCACAGATTGCAGTTTATACCAAATCATAAACTTGACCTAAAAGAAACTCCAAGAGTAGATAATCCCTAGAAAGGTTGGTGTGTTCATCCTCCACTACCGAGCGCAGCAAACCCAGAGTTTTCACAAGGAAAGTACCTGGTTTGGCGTGGACACGACGGGGGTGGTGTGTGGTAAGGTCAGGTGTCTTTTGGCCACACAGCTGAGGAAGGTACTCTCACATCACATAAATACATGTATACAGCCACTGACCTCTCTTTCCCAGCATCCAGGTGGTCTGAAATCAAACCGCCAAGGGAAGACCTCCATGTTTGCTATTGCTGAGCACCTCTCAGTCATTTTAGCCACTCACTGCAAAGAGAAAACAAGGGTCTGCTTTTGTGTAAATAACGCCCCGAGGTGTGAAGCATCAGAGGAACAGGCTCTGTGACACTGCCAGCTAGTCGGCCATGAAAAAATCAGCTTTGTGAGAAATTACATAATTGAGTCTGCTTTTAAATTTGCATTTACAGGAGGAGTTAAAATTCCTGTAGTTTTAGTTTAAAAAAAACTAGTTTTATATTTTGCACAGTGGTACTTTTTTTAGGACGAATTCTCTTCCTTTTTGGAGAGACACGTTTTCTCCATTTCTTTGAGATATTCTAACTTAAAAAATAAATGTTCATGGATTTACATTTCAAGTCGCAATTTTTCTTTAGAACACTTTTGACCCAGACAAAAAGAGCAGAAATAAAGGCCTAAAGTTATTGCTAGAATTTTTCACAGGTGAGTTTCTGAAGGAAAACCAATATTAAGTAAAGATTCTTTATTTCTAACAAAGCTTGATTATGAGATGGACTCTTGATGGAAATTGCACCGAAGAAATAACAGGGATGTTGGAAAGCACAAGCCATAAGCAAAGGAAAAAATTCAATTTTGAATAGGAAGGAGCTGGAAGAACCAGGGTCATCCAGGGAGATGTGCGTAGAAAACCTGGGAAAGACAGTGAAAAAAAAACATCATCTGTCATTTTTCTCTTTTGAACAGACAGCGGTTAAGAAGACAACATTGATTTGGTTTGGCCTCGGAAAGGGCACTGACTTTTCTTTTGCAAAGAATCAACCACTATCAGTTCGTTAAAAATCTCATCAACTTAAGTACCAGCCCGCACTCTGAGGGCTGCACACGTTTAACTTCACAGCCATTTCTAACGCGAAGACTGAAGTCCCATTTTCCTCCACCTTTTGGTAAGAATCATCATTTTCCCAGAACTTAAGGTTAATGCATTTAAGTGAGAATTAGGGACCCTATAAGTGCTCTCACCATGGAGAAGGTGGGAAAGGAGTGGGAATTGGATATGGAGGATAATTAATGGCCTGGACTACATGTGGTCTTCATCCTTTGAGGAAGAGTAACCAGGAGCAATGTTTCCCAGGTTGGGAAGTTGGGACTGCTTTTTGGTTTTGGAGGGGGGTGTTTTTAGAAGTCAATAAGCATATCCATTTGACAAAATAGAAAGTATAACATCAAAACTTGATTTGGTTACTATAAGAAAGACCTTCCTCTTCCTGTATGAAAATTAGGGCTTTTTTTCATTTCTCTCTCTTTTCTGTCAAGAATTATTAATTTTTGAGCTTTAGATTACATAATCCTTTAATGCTTTGCTGATCTTTTAATTAGCCTGTTATCGCTATCTTTTAAGTAGTATTTCTAAGCAGTCCTGCGTGTCCTTTAATCCTGTCTGTTCAGTGTCGCCTCTGTGACTTGTTTTCTATACAAGTATTTTCCAAACGAAAACCTTTCACCATGCTTTGGGTCTTAAATCATCCCTCTGCAGCAGAAGGAAGGTATCAACCAGCAAGTACGGCAATTCTAACCTTCTCAGGTATTTGTAGTCCGTGAAATATTGCAAAACATCAAAAGCACTTGAGCAGAAATTTTAAAAGCATGCAGAGAACATAACTAGTTTTAAAAGTTTGCAGTGACTGGTACATCTAACAAGCAATACACCATGACCTTTTAAAAGCATCGAACATCTAGTGAAAAATACCAAGCAAGAAAGATGCCAATTTTTTCGTTTTTGTGTGTGTCCTCTTTTTGTGAAGGAGGGAAAACCAGAAGCTGTTACCTTAAAAGCACTCCATTAAGAGGCACTCTGCAGCTGCAGTTGTGCCATGATGTTGCTGTCTAAATTAAACTGCAAATTTCTGCAATTACCTAAAGTGGTAAATGCTGAATTTTAAACCTTAGCTAGGTCTTTTGTAAACTACTTCTGTTTCTCTGCTTTCAGGGAACTCTGGCTTCTCTGTAACCACCAGAGCACAGAAAGAAAAGCAGAGTATAAAGGTGAATTCATTAGTTTCAGCTCCAACAACACGATACCAGAGCTGCAGATTTTGGAGAAAGAAAACAGATACAAGACGAGGAGTAGGCTTAAGACAGGGCTTTTCCCAGGAAGCTCTTTCTTGCCTTCCCATTTGAGGCTGAGCATTTGTTAGTTGCGTTACTTTGGGCTCAGTTGAGACCACTGTAAAGATCCAGAATTTCAAAAACCGTTTCCACCAGGCACAGGAATTCTGAAAAAGAAAATCCCTGCCGGAGTCACAAGTAGTGTAAATATTGTCTGTAACGGTGCTTGGAGCAGCCCTGGGTGATAACTCTCTGGAGTGATCAGCGTACATATATAACTGCATCCACGTTTGCATCTCACTAACCCCATGCCTTACTTGGGGAACAGTCTTCTGCCTGTTGCACACACACACAGAGACCCACAGACGATGCTTGCTGTGGGGCAGCCGTAGATATGTGGGCTATAGGGGCTGTCCTATAGCTGTGGCTGCTACCCTGGGGCTGAGCTTTCCTTCGGAAAGAAGGGGAGAGCAGGGCCAGGGGTGGGCATGGCCGTAAGGCACGGGCCTTGCTCCTACACCGGCTGGCAGCCGGCCTCACCAGGACGGGTGGTTTCTTCTCACCAGTTGCAGCCCCCTTCCCTCATGCTGCTGTAGCGCAGAAAAAGCAAACCGGTTTCTCTGCAGCTAGAGAGGAGAAAGCTCTATTCCAACAACTGTCATGGAGCTAGACCGTGCTTTTAGCGGGTTGCACTCTGTTTACACACTTCTTTCGCTTGCGTATGTATTTTAAACTTTAATCTCAATGTTTTTTTATTTTAAAACCTGTTGTATTGAAGTAGCTTCCTCTCTACTGCTTCGCTATCAGCCGCGCAGTCAACGGCCCTCTTGCCATGCGAGCCACGTACACGGTTGGCTGAGTTTGTGGCCTGGGAGCTAACCTGCTTCTGATAGTCTATAGGAAGACTCTAGTAAGACTTTGACAGTTCAAATTGGTGTAAAGCGCCGTGGTCTGACTTGCTCGAGGTTAGCGCATTCTTCCCCTTTTGAAGCCCGTGGCCTGTTTGGCCAGTGTTCGACATGACACGAGCCCCACCGGCCTCCCCTCCGGCCGGGGCATCAGCTCAGGGGGCTGCTGGCTCGGCTTGCGCCCTACATCAGGTGTTTGATTTGCTGCTTCGGGTCTGATCAGAGTTTAAAGTTCAGGTCCTGCGGGTTTAAGTTTAAGGCATTCTGCTGTTGTTGTTTTTTGTCAAGTCTGAAATATTTTCTTTCCCGATATTCGTGAACCAGCTTGCTGGCAGCGTGCTATCTCTTGATTTAAAGCCACAAAATCACTTGCTAAAGCTAGCGAGAATGGCTTAAAAATGTTGCTAATATTTACTCCTGTCATCAGCCTGCTTGCCCAGAGCAGCTTTGCGGGGGCCACTGAGCCCGCAGGAGGTCACCCGTGCTCGCTGGGGCACGCACGGCTCCCCAGGGAGAAGGAAGATGTGCTGCACATTCGAAGAGAATCTCGTATCTAAGCCACGCATTTCTTGCAGAGAGCACTCAAAGATTTAAGCCAACCCAAAACTGAGTGGAATTTTCCCACTGAAGCTAGGGGAAGAAGCAAAAAACGCCTTTCCTATGAGTTAACCTTATGAAAACCACAACTCATTACGGGAATGGAGAGGATTATTTCAGTTTGGGTACTTGCTAAGAAACATTCTCTCATTTATATTTGTGTCAGATGCAGACGGAGAGGTAGAAACTCCGAGACACAGCTGGTGGTCCTGAACAAAAGTCACCTGCTACGAATGACCTGGTGAAACACTAGTTCCCCAGAATCGTTTGAAGATAGCATCTTTTCCAAGTTTTAATCTGATGTTCTTGTTATCTGGGAAGCGCGTCCTTCTAAGAGATCAAAGACTATTATTCTTTCAAGCATTACAGTGGAACTGAAAGTGAGTCAGCGCTGGGATGTTACTGGACGGAGAGAGACAATTCAAAAATACTAGACTTTTTTTCAGAGAAAAGGCTTAGATTTTTCTTATGGACTATGCTTTTTTCAAGGGTGAGAAAATCCTTGTCAGGAAATCCAGTTTTTCCACCAGACTGTGTGTGACATATTGTGGTCTGCTACCAGTTATGTACCGCTTTGAGTGTTTTACTTTGATAACACCTGGTACACGGCCCTCGAGGTCGAAGCAGGGCCGCTTCCCTCCAGCTCCCCGGCGTGACGCCGCCGTGCCAAGGTGAGGCCGGAGAAGCCCTCCCCAGGGAGCAGCAGGCAGGGATGCTCCCCGCGCCTGCATCAGCTGCCATCCCTCGAGCCCTGAAGGCAGAGCAGATTACATCTACTACCAAGGGTCCTTTGGGCCACAGGTTAATGGTCTTGTAAGTTATTCTGGATCAGTCTTGATCATGCTTTCAGTACTGGATACTCATCCAAAGCCTTCATCATGTTCAACTAACCACTCACCTGTTCCCACCAAAACATGAATATTTTCCAAGTGTTCAAACAGCCATCCATCTATCTTTGAATTGTATCTACTTTAAATTCCCAGCCTTTTTTTTTTTTTAAAATAATGTCAACACACTGAATGTCTGTGGAGATACTTAGAAAGTTTGCCAGAGAACAGTCAATTACAGTCAATTCTGAATATAAAATGTTTCCCCTTTCGTTTGAAATGGAAAATAACCTGAAAGCCTTTCCCTGGTAATAAACCAAGCTCCATAACACGCATTTTTAAAAGAAAAAATAAATTATGATTCGGAGTATTCACAAAGAAAGACACCTCACCATGGTAGCAAAAATAATACACATTCCTAAGCACAGAATGTAACAGTATTCTCTTTGATGAACAGGAATTGATCCATTTTTAAGCAAGAAGTGCCTAATGAGGAGACACAGGCTGGCAAAGCAAACTCTTGGAGTGTTTGCATCCCAGCATCAAGTTGCCAGCAGGTTTTACCCACACACCGTATTTCAATACACTCTCAGGACTGATAATTAGATCAAATGTCTCTACTTGACTGGCATTTTAACCTTGTTCTTCCTTATTTATTGCTTTATCTAATTAATGGTCTTTATTTTATTCTTAGACTACAGTACTCAGTAGGGGGAGGAAAAATTTTATTTTTGACTTAACAAATCAAAACAATCTTGCAATAAAGTGTGGCACATTAAGAACATCTGTCTGCAGCCTTCTCCTGTTCTTTCATGCATCCTAGACTCTCTTCCAGCTTGGGAAGATTTAATTTAAATTTAATCACAAACCCTGCTGCCCTCCGCGCCCCCCAACCCAGAAGACACATTTTGTTAGAAAACCACTAAAGAAAATAATGTGGCCGTTTAGAAGAAACTTCACTTGCATGTGAGGAATTCAGGACTCCACAGAAGTGGAAGAGGACAGAGGTGTCTGACAACCTCCAGACTGCTAATTTCAGCATTATCTTTGCTTTGGAAAACTGACTGTTCACTTCATGTAGCATCATCAGGTTGGCTTTGCTTTCATTACTTATTCTATGAAATGCTAGTCTCCCTTAAGTGAGTAGCAGTAATATATGATTACAGCAGTCCGTGGGTGTTGGGGTGGGGGAAGAGAGCTTTAGAAAACAAATCTAGACTAAGTAAAAAGCTGAAAGAAAAAATTCTTTGCTAATTAAACATGTCTAATTTTTACTTAGTTACTAAAATTGACTGGAAAATCTCAACACAACCAAACAAAATCTGATTTTGTTGGATGACAGGGTTTTAATAAAATTGGAGAAAAAAAAGTTTTCAAATCACAGGACTTACAGTTTCCGTAAAACCTTAATTTGAAGGCAGAGCTATTAAAAATAAATGCAACTTTCTATAACAACAATAGCCGCCCCCAAGGTATTTCCCTTTTCACAGCACAAGCTCAAATTCATGACATAGTGCAATTACACCAGATAGAAAAAGCCCAAATGTAGGATATGACTCAATCAAGCATGTTGTATCTATTATTACTTACTTTTGACATTTCTCCAGTTCCCATCTATAATTGCTTTTAAGGCCGCAGAAATCCTGACTCAATTTACGTGTCTTTAGAGACTTCACCGCCATACCTAATTTACCCATATAATCAGCTCATACTCTGCAGGCAGACTGTGCCACCTCGCGAGAAGGAGCTCCCCAGTAATACACCGGAGAACTGATTCATTCTTTAAAACGAGAGTTTTTCTCCCAACTAGCTATATCAGGAGCCTGTTTCCTAACCTAGGCTGGTGTTTAGTGGACATGATTCTGCAGTTTTGCTTTTCCCCAGGCTGTCAGGGCGCAGTGACCTTGCGAGAGCACCCATCCTCACGTATGCTTCCTTCAGTTCTGCAGCCAGACGCACTATCTGAAGAGCACAGATTTTATTTGTGACACAGATGATCCTCCTTACTCCACTATGCTTTAATTATATATGCAGTTCACCAATCTCAAGATGACAAGGTCACCAATGGCATTTGCAAGGAAATGTGATATTTGTAAGGGATGAAGACTATTATTCTTTTGAAAATTCAAAGTTTGAACCAGAGGTACAAAAGAGCAAGGTAAGAATGAAAAGCCTAAACCCAAACTTGTTTATATTTGAGATAAGCTTGCAAGTATTTGTATACATATCTAAGATCTTTTAAAGTTACTATGCTCATTTTTAACCCCTGCTATAAACAAAGAAAGATGTGATTGTCTGATCTTCTTTCATGAACTGGAATTACTAAAGCATTTGTGCAGCCTTAGGTCAGGTTAAAATATGAGCCCTTGCGGGCCATGCAAGTAGATTAAATTAATTTCTGAACTACTGCTGAACTGTTTTTTTTAAAATGGGGCTCAAGTTATTTCGATTCACTATGAACCTCTGATTTTCTCTCTCTGCTCTTGCTACCAACAAAGACTTCAGAAACCTTGCCATTTCCCTGCCATTTTAGGTAGATCATGTCTTGGCTAAGGAAAGATGAAGGCAGTAGTCTTTGTTGGTTTGTTTACTTGTGAAGGTTAACTAGGACAGTATCCCATAATTTGTCAGTAATAAAGAACAGGATTTGTTCTTCCTCTCTAAAACTACACCTCACACTGTTTCAATGTACAGCAGTTTTTATCAGCGTTATTTGAGCTTCAAAACCTATGCAAAGACGACCACCACAAAAAGTTTAAACCCGGTTCCAGTACAAGCTCTTATCAGCTTCAAGAGCACATTGCCTTTGTCAACTTTTAGGAATAAAGGTACGTGAAATATAGGCCAATTATTATCTGGCTTTAACAACAAAGCTTTATTTCTGGTTTGCACTGAATGAAAAAGAGGGTTTCTAAACTCTTTTGAAATCCTAATATTGTCAAGGGGAATACTTTTTTTTATGAAGCTTAATATTTATGAAAATGTTTTACAATGCAGCCCCAGTATCAGGCTTTTGGAAACAGCACCACAGTAGGGCCAATGCGCTTTTTGTGGATGCAAATAGTTGGAGATAAAAGAGATGTCATTTTAATGCCAGGGCTATAGACATCCCAATGACACTGAGCAACTCACAGACAGCAGAGAAAAATGGCATGCCTCTTTTTAAATGCATAGCCTCATCAATAACATGTGCAAAAGTGAATAACATATATTGCCTTCCTCCTCAAGCACTCATTGAGTGACTTGCGTAGTTGGAAAACACGTCTCCTACACCCAGACACACACAGTGGTATATTGCCCCTGTGCACGCTCACCCGCTTTCCACACATGGTCTGGGTTATTGAAAGTCAACGAAATGGTTCCAGTCATCCTTCCCCCGTGTGAGCGTCAAGCCAGAGGGTTTACATCTCCACAGCTGTAAAAATCTGCCTTTATAAGGCAGACGTAAGAAGCCCCCCCACACACATCCTTTCCCAGCTAATGCTCAAGCAGGGGCCCAGCGAATAAAGCCGCCGTTTACCACGAACGACACCGCGCTGCCGTCCGCGCTTGCAAACCCCGCTCCACGTCTGCCCCCAAATAGAGCTGCTTGGGACAAATCTTACCAGAAATCTCTCCTAATCTTATTCATAGTAACTTTTGAGGTAACTCCCTTTAGCCTATTTGGAAAGAACATTTTGCAATTAATTTTTAGAGTTAATTGCAGCACGTGCTCGGTAACACTCAGATAAAACATTGCACCCCCAAAGCTCCCCGGCTCTGCCCGGCAGACCCAGCGCAGCTCCACAGTGCAGCTATGATTCACCAGGAGCCACAGGTTTATGACAAGATGGGGCTGAATTTCGATGAACCTTGATCAAGTTTTCTGTAGTATGCTTCCAGGAACAGCTGCGGTTTGTGACTGAGAACCGGTGACCACAGCTGAGTTCTGATGCAAGTTTTTGAGTTTGCATACCGGGCCCCGAAAGCAAAGTACAGACCAAAACGCTCGGTGCTTCTAGAAAGCTGAGATAGCAGTGTTGTTACTAGAGCTACTGTTTCTTGTAGCACACAAGAGAGACCTAACGCCAGCAGGGTGCTTCTCGAGGTGCTGTGGATTAGAATAAACCAAGGGCCCATTTCATCACACAACGGAAACAAACATTTTCCATACATCTCCACAAAGTGCTTCTACCTTCCTTGACCATCTTTCAACAAAAGCACCGAGGACAGCTTAAAATAAGGTTGTCTTTCTTTACCTAAGGGCTCGGAAAGACTGAGCCACACAGAACGTTAGGAGAAGAAACAGCAAGTAAACGTATCAGACCGGAAAGTCAAGATGTTTGAGATACTGAAAGCTGCAATATTATGATTTTAATCTGACAGTGAAGCAGCTCTTTCTTATCTGGGCAAACTTTCCTCTGGACAAGTCAGAGTGTCAGGACGCATCCTGCTCACCCCCTCTGCTCTGTACGTGCGTGTGCAGAACTGTTGTGGCACAAATCTTGCCTTTACACCTAAAGTATTACCTCTTGTGGATTATTCTACTTTCACAGTCATGAAGAGAAGATCTGATGGGTCAGCGTGAGCTTTCTTAGCTTGTTAAGTACTGATGTACTAAAGCCCTACAGAAGAACAGCAAAACAATTTTTCACTATCACAGAGTTCTATGTTTACTAGAAATTTCAAGTAATTTCAAGTCTACTGAACATTTTTCCTCCAAATTCAGAAAGCTCGTACAATTTTATATCTCTGATCACTCTGTTGCAAATTTGTTCTTATGCACATACTCCATGCAGGAAAAAAAAAATGCCACTTCCATTAAATTTTTCTTTCCAATTTTCTACAGTGAACGTGTATTCTCTCTGTCCAGTCTGCTCAGTCAAGCAGAGTAAGCTCTCATAACTGCTGACAAAAAGGTCACTTTGCTAGCATTTTGTTATTCAGTGTCTATTCCAAGTCTTGGTTTTTAACTCAACACTAAAATAACTAATTTTGTGTTCTGCAGGCCTCAAAGGTTGTCAAACTGCTTTTGTAGGGATTAGTATAATTTATTTTGAAGGTGATGGCTGAGACTCTTTGCATGTACTGAAAATACTGATTTGTTGTTATTTTGATGTCTGCCCATGGAAGAAAGTACATGCTCTCCTCTCCCTCTCTTATTCTAGATACAGGTTAAGATAAAAATAAAACGAAAGAGGCTACTTTTATTAAGTAAAATCAAAGCTCCCCATAGGGAACCAGAGCTTATTCAGAACTGTAGTCTTATAAATCAATCTCAGTATTTTTCACAGAAGCAAGATGCTACCCTCCACCACTTTGGCCAACTTTCTGGTCTTGTTGCCATGGGTTTTTTCCAATCTGTGTCTTAGCTCCCTTTCTATGATAAAGGTCAGTCTTCACTGCCCATCCCAAACTACATGGTAGTATAGCAATTAGGCTGTTAAAGAATTGCAACGTGATCTCCTCAGGTAAAGTGCACAGAAGATCAACAGTGCATTCTGTGCTTATCCTCTTGTGTATCACGCTATGTCACTGAAGCTTTTTGCTTCTGCAGAATAGGGGTTTGCAGTAGGAGCCTGCAGGTCTTCTGGTTGTGCTTGCAGTACCGTGGAAATAAACACACACTGCTAGTGCTTGTTTTGATGAGCAAGGAGCTC
Source organism: Cariama cristata (assembly GCF_000690535.1). Taxonomy (NCBI): domain Eukaryota; kingdom Metazoa; phylum Chordata; class Aves; order Cariamiformes; family Cariamidae; genus Cariama; species Cariama cristata. The sequence goes on from NW_009635236.1 coordinate 17,001, forward strand.
AGTCTTGCCCTCCCAGTAGGATGTCAGAGACTATCTCCTCCCCACATCCTTCTCCCTCCAGACATTGGGCAAAAAAAAAAAAAAACAAACCACAACAACTTCTATTGCTTATCTATCATTTTAAGTGGATTTCAGGTAGGCTAAAAGCTCAATTTATCTCAGATTATTCAAGCTGAAGTAGGTTTTACAGCTTCTCAGGGTACTCTGCCATACTCACATATGGCTTTTCACCTTGAAGCACTGCAGACTTCTGCCCAGAGCTCTGCCTGCATGAGTGGGACTTCAGAGCACTCGAGAAGACACAGTCTCTACCAGTTCTATGCTGGAACAGATTCCAGCTTCTGCTTATGAATTGTGGAAAGAGA
>NW_009635236.1:17396-27560 GCF_000690535.1 Cariama cristata
CAGACTTATTTTTAGTGGCACAGACACACCTACTGTCTCTCATTGAGACTGGCACAAAGGCACAACGGCACATTCCCAAACTGAGACAGCATCTGTCCTCAAGTGTTTTTCCTCTTTAAAACGAGAGGACTCTTTCTTTCTTTTCCACCCTCTGTCCTTCCTGTTTTTAAGACTGGGAAAGGTCAGCACATGGGCTCTTGCTGCCTACCAATTTAAGCAACGTTTGCCATAGATACTCCTCTAAAACTGGGTAAAAGCAGCAGCCAATGCCAGGTTTCTGGTTCAATACCTTCATTCAGTTGAGAAAGAGAACCTCCTCCACTTGTAAAGGCTTTTGCTGAATTTGGTTTCCTCTGGGAATCTCCCTGAAGAGACATGCTATTTAAATCCACCAGCTGGGAACCTTCCCTTCTCCTGCCTTGGTGCCTACAGCTCCTTTCCTGAGCCCTTACAGGGCTACCCGCCCTGCCACAGAGGGACATTTAGGCTAAAGGCATTTACACTACACTCCCAAAACACTAAGGTTTTGGTTGAGATTTGCATTAAGAAAAAGCAAGAACGGGACACTTGGCATATAGAGATGAAGTACGCACAAGCCACGTATAAGTAAAATACTTGAAGAAACTGATGCGTTTGAAATGAAGGTACAGGACAATTCGCTGCCCAGAGCTTTGGGGGAAACAATCGGCGACATGCCAGGTTTACATAGGAAGCAGGGGTCAGCTGTGTTATCTGATGGGAGAACGGCAGACACAATGCCTTTGTCTAATAAAGGCGCCATAAACTATGTTGGCAGCAATGGAGCCGTTTGACTGGTTTTACCAAAAGTTCAGTGAGTTTTAAAGAAAAGAATCGTTACAGACATGGAATGAAATAGATAGCAGCAAATGGGATGAGACACAATGTGAATTTGCCAGTGTTAGATCAGATCAGTCTGATTTCTTTTTCAGGTGAGATAATTAGTATTCACACAGGGAAATACATGGCTGATCTGACATCAGAAAGTTATTTAAATTGCTACCACCTAGGAAGTTATTAATAAAACTGGAGAAGATAGGGAATACCTATGGGAATTGTAAGCTGCAAGAAACGGGCTAAAGAGAGTGGTTTGGAAGGGAGTATGGAGCTGGAAGGAAGCAAGGCAGGCAGTGCCTCAACTGTTGGTCTTCTGGTCTCATCTTACACAATGTTCTTGTTAGTATTTGGAGCATGCTGGTGAAGTGTGCTGACCCTGTGAAGTTGGGAGGCATTAGAGATGTAATAGGGTTAGACAATTGTATTGGAAGAAATGGATGACCTTGCAGTCTGGAGTAATAGAAATTGTACGAGTGAATGTCATTCCACATAGAAAGCTTATTCATTTCAGGACAGAGAGCAAAAACTTCTGCTTTAAAGGATGGATATCAACGAGAAGCGATGGGAGAGGAGAAAGACCTGGTTGTTTCCAAGTGTGGGATAGTGACTGTCCTCTCCGACGATAAGGAAAAACATTTCTGTAAGGCTGCCACAGGCAGCCGTCTTTGCAGCAGGACAGAGTTTTCCCTGCCAGGCCTTTTCCATACACCTGGAGCAGCAGCACGTGAGGAGGGGGGCATTAAAACTCCGTGACAGGGCACTGTGATGAGTGGGGCACTCACCCCTTTGCAAAGCCCTTCTCGCACCTTCCTGAAAATGCAAGCAGACAGAGCATCCCCGTGCCACTACTCTACTGATGGCTCTCAGCTTCCAGAGCTTTCCCAGGGATCATGTTAGAGACTATTGAAAAAGAAAGAAATCAGATTCTTAGGAACAAGATGTCAGTGAGAAAGAGGTGCCAATATGCCATGCTGTGTTAGATCAGCTGAACGGGAGCCTGCAATGAAATCATATCCAAACATTTTATACGTCTGGCCAGTACACTTACCCTGGAAATAATTCTTCTTGAGCTTCTAGTTTTTTCATTTGTCCTGCTTAAACTCAGCTTAAATAAAAGCACAGAATGTCAAGGAAAGGTAAACTGCAAGACAAGCCTTTATAAGTTAACGGTTGTCACAGCAGAAGTTCTGGCTCCGTACTTTATAAGGCTGGCATATTAAACTTTCTGAAGGGGCAGTCTGAAACTGGGGAACACATCCATTTTGAAATGAACTTCCAAAAAAAAAAAAAAAAACAAAACCAAAAAAAGTGTGCTGCTTCCAAGCTAAATGGAAGGTACATCTCTTGAACTTAGCCTTCTGTAGCATAATCACATGGTAACGAGAGTATTAATTTAAGTAAATCTAAATCACAAGAGAACTTTTTCCTTTGCTTCAGACCAGAGCAGGACCCATCCTTCCAAAGTAAGAAGCTTCCTAAACACATTTGTGTCTCAAGGGACGAGGTGAAAGAACAGACACTCAGTAGGGATGATCACATTGCTTAATACATTATTAAACAGGGTGCTCAGAGTGAAAACTATACAATAAAAAACCTTCAGAACACAACCAAAGACTGTATTGCCACCTAGCAGAATATGCAAAAGTGGCTAAGATTGACTAAAACATCTTTTAAAGATTAGTGAGGAAAAGCTCTTGATTTCCTCACAGAAGGAAAAATCTGAATTATTAATGAAGCTGGGATACTGATTGCTGTTGAAATGGAAAGTAGGCCTGCAAACTCAGACGTCCGGCCCTGAGCATGGCTATACTCCAAGTTTGGGAGAAGACAAAAAGAGAGACGCTTTGGCAGCCAAATACACCTTTCATTGGAAATACTTCCACCACAGCAGAGGATCAGAAGTTCCCCCGTTCTGTGTACCCCAGGGACATCCTATGGCGAATGTCCCATGAATTACTGCACGTTTCAAAACACTCCACAGCCGCTAAGGGATGGAGTCTGGTGGGCTGATCAATCAGTGAAAAGATTAATCAGGCTTGTAACAGACATTCTTAAAAAAAAAAGTGAGCTAGAGAATGACCCTAGTGTTTAATTACCAAACCATTTATGTGTTGTACACATTTTTCCCAAAACTCGTATCCAAATTTTGCAACTTTAGCACACCTGAGCAGGTAGCAGGCGGTTCAGGCATGGCTAGAGCTGAGCCCTGCTCCTTCATCTGCTGCAGGATGGGCCGTGGGACATCACATCTCCGGGCACCCGTGGGGTACAGCTCTCCAGACAACAGACCGCTGGCATGGCAGAGCAGCCTGCCATTCCCTGCCTGCTCTGTCACTGTGACAGCCCTGGGTGGTGGGGCTGGAATCACCCCTACGGCCAAGGAAGGGCTCAGGGCTCATGGGTCAGGCTGTACTGCTGCTACAGACCCCAGCAAAAGTCCCCCCTTCCCGCATCCCTTCCTCTTTCAGCCTTGGAAGGAGCAGTAGGGGTAGATCTCCCAGCACCTCCCACAGCCACCTTCCATCTCAGCCCTGCTCCTCCCTAACCCTCTGCCTCCCCATCCTCCTCCTGCAGCAGCAGCGGCCTCATCCCTCTCCCAGGTCCTTGTGGTAGCAAAATTCAATTTTGCCTCCTCTAAAAGTCCAAACGAGTGCTGAACTCTGCAGAGTCTACAGAGTTTGGTATTGAGGACTAGTATTGGTATAGTTTAATGACCTTTTGCATTTCAAAGGGAAGGGCATGACTTCCTGAACATATGCAACGATAGGGTGAGATTGAGTCTTAGTGAAAGACTGCAGGAGTCTCGGATATTCCTGAGATAAGGAGGACTTGAGTCAGAGAAGCAGCAGCTGTTCATCCCAAAGGGGGTGGCATCTCCCCTGTGAGCTTTGTCATGGTCACTTGTGAGGACCTCAGGTATTTGTGGGAAATCATTTTGGGTCAGAAAAGCCAGAGGTTTCAGAGCCCAAAACCACTGCTGCTTTCTGTGGGGCTACAGGGCAGGAAGGGCAAGTTTCCTTAGGGGGGAGGAAATAAACAAACGTGTAATTCTGCCTGTTAAAAGTGATTGGGGGAGAACTATCCTTACAGCAAGATACTGAGAACCTAAAGCATTTCTTAAAGGACTGAAAAGGTTGAGGGTCGTTGGTAAGACTTTCAGTTTCTCCTCCTTTAGGCTTGGCGGCAGTGCTTAGCTCCAGAAGCAGAAATCCTCTGGAGCCCCAGTCCCCGCTGCTGAGGCTTTCAAGGGCAGAGAGGCAGCATGGGGACTGGTACGAAGCTGCGCTCACATGGGACTGAAATTATTTAGTGGTGGTCCCACGACAGATTATGTCTATCTAGGCTCTGAACCACTTCTGGTTTGAGCATGATGGTATTACTATTTTGAATGCCTTGTGCCAATGCAAACAAAGAGAAAGAAAATATAATCAAGCTCTAAGGTGACTTCACTGCAAAGGTGTGTGGTCCTCCCCACACCCCAGGTGCGGTACCATTCACTTACATGGTACATGCCATAACTTGCAAGCTTAGGGGAAAAATGGTGTCTAGAAAACTTAAGGTTTCTGCAATCCCAAAAAATTTTGCAAGGCATTTGCACTATTGCTGCAATTATGAAAGAGTTACTGGTCATTCCATGTGGTCATTAGGAGAAAAACAGTAAAAAACCACAGTAGAGGAAAAACTCAAGAGTTGAACAACAAAATGAACAAGGAATAAAGTACAATTTCTAACTCTCTGCAGGGTAAACATGTTGAATAAATACATTTGTCAGGTACGCTTTACTAAGTTGTCATTAAACAGAGCAACCAGCGTCAGGGCTGGGTCTCGGAGTCAATGGTTTCAGCTTCGTGGGCAGGCATACAGTTGTACGTGGTAGTACAAGTCTTACAACTACCATGTAGTGAAGAGTAAAACTGAATCGTGCCAGCTCACAGTCAAATTTCTGATCAGAATGAGGTTAAAAACTAGAATTAAATTAAATTTGTGCTTAGATTTCATGGAGCATGTTGAAAACCAAAACATACTGAAACAGCTCCTTTTCACCTAGAGCTGAGAAGTTGTATTCCTTTCCTATACAGACACATAAATGATCATCAACACGCATGCAGAGCAAAACACCACAGTCCACATGAGTAAAAACTGACTTCAGGAAGCCAGGCTTCTCAGATGCTTCTGAAAAATCCCAATTAGCATCGACCTTCCTATCTACACAGCATCATGACTTTGAAAAAATCTGACCCCATGCCTCATTTGGGGTTTAAGTACTTTGAAAGTTTTACCTCTCAGCAGCACGTATCAAATCCAGACTTTCCTTCTAATCCTATTGTTGCAAGTTTCACAGAAATCCTGCTGTCACTGCCATTTATGATTACATTGGGCTTGAACTGAGCTTTTGAGTTTCCCTGTAGCTTGGCAGCAGAGCTCAAGCAGCAGAACAGGGATGGCAAAGTTGATAGATGTGAATAGACACTTACAGGAAAGAGATAAGAATACTTTAGAATTCAATAGCACATTCACCTGGATCTGAGGGTTTGATTATACCGAGATGCCAAGTGATGCGAAACACAATTTATTTCTGTTCTTTCCCCCAGAGACCTGCACTGTGTGAGTGAGATTATAGCAAAAGGTTCGGCGTGTGAATCATTTGTTTAAAGGATATCATTAGCAACTTGCTGTGTTCTCAGTTCCTATGCACCTCAGTATTTGTTAAGGATTGTGTATTGGCTTCATTTTAGAATATTCCTATTTGTCGTTGTCTGTAGGAAACGAATTTGCCATGCATATTAGCCAGATTCTTCAGCATAAAGAAAAGAAGTCGGAATTAATGTGTAAGTGGAGTGTGACAACAGTCTTTTCTCCTCCACACGCTTTCTGGGGGGCTGGACAATTTCTTAGTTAAACTGGGTGTCACCTGTGCTTTATGATAGCTCTGATGCACAGGAAAGACCTTACACTATGCACAGCAGGTATGAGACTCTTATTGCAAGACTCCTCAGCATTATTGTTGTTGTAACACAGTAGTAATAGCCAAACTCTTTTTGAGTGAGCTCAAACATAAACAAGTTTTTTTAAAAACAGGTTTCCTCTCCTCTCCAGTTGCTGCTCTTGAGCAGATGCAGAGTCCTAACACGTTCACATTTTGGTTGCTGATACAGAGAGAAGTCCCTTGGTAGTACGTGACTGTATTACATAAAAAGTGGGTAGCAACTCTTTAAACAGATTGCAATTTGTCTGCCCTGCTTATTGTGTTTTGTTTTGTTTGTTGGTTTTTTTTTAATTTTAAATGGAAACTATAAATTTTAAGATACAAAACAGCTTACAAGGGTAACAAGACCTTGCATATTCACACAGTTCATGTCTGGGTGTCTCACTACAGTGAGAACTGCAACAAAAATATCACCATAAACCCTAAAAAAGTATATGCCTACAGCACGTCAGCACCCAGCTCTCTCAAGGCAATGCACTTTTCAGAATCAGAGAAAGATCGAAGAGGGAATCTGTAAGTCCTGAACACACAGCTGCTCTGAAGTTACACCAGCCGTTTAGGCTCATGTAACTGACGCTGCTATCCAGCCCACACTTGGAGAGTTTGCGACCAGGGTACCTGAGTAGTAGTAAGTGGCAGGTGAGATGGCAACTGGGTTTTGCTAAGCAGGTTTGAAATTCTGCTGTGAATCTCACCCATCAGGTATTGCAGCTGTTGTAGTAGTACAAGCAGCATGAGCCTAGCAGTACTGCGAAAGTTTCTCTGCAGCTGGGGAAAGTCAAACTTGTATGTAGATATTTATGTAGCCATTTGAATACTTGCAATATAGCTAGATAAAGTTCTAACTTTATTGCATAGTAAGAGTTATTGGGATGTAGGACAGGTTGCTTAGCTGGCCTTGTACCAATATAGATGGATATAGCCTTAGAAAGAATATGGTTTCTGCACACAGATCACAAATAACTTTGTAAATAGCGAGGGAATTTAGCAAGGGTGTGAAGAACGTGGTATCATCCTGGTGCTGTTCATCTAGTATTGCCTCTGTCAGTTAGAATGCACACACTTCCAGAACTACACAGATATTGCATGATTATGTTTAACATTGTATTATTTGAGCATATTTTTCTTCTATTTATAAAGAAAGGTGGGAGGAGAATAGAGTACTTTAGAGGAAGAGAAATACAAATTTTCTAGAAATGTTTTTCATATTTCAATATCTTCTCTGTAAAGTGGCGAGATGAACAAAGGACACTTTTCACACAGTTCAGTCATGACTGCAAAAAGAGACGTTTAGCTTTAAACAAGTCTCTCCAAAACCAATAAATGGCCTGGTTTTGTTTTTGAACTTCCGAAGGAGGAAGCAAGACATGCTTGTGCAGAAACGCACTCTTGCAGACACATTCTCCATCAGCCTGACGCCAGGAAGCGCATTCCCTCTGGGAGAAGAGGGCATTCAGGATCAGCTCTGTCCTGCAAAAACATTTCTGCTATGAGTAGACATTATGGAGGGCGATTAAATGTCTGTTTCAGTTGCACGGTAGACTAGATAGATGTTGAAGCTCTTTCAATTGCCTTTGCTTTTTGGACTGAAGGACCAAGCCTGAAAGTTTCTGGCAAATACAGGAAAAGAGGAACAGTGTATATTTAATACGGCTCTTCAAACAAGCTGTGGATCATCCATCACTGCTTCAGCTTAATATGTCATGTAGGACTACCAAAGCCATACATGGATTAATTCCAAGTATGATGGGCTTAAAAAAAAAAAATAAAGTGGAGATACTGCAAAATGAAGGCCAGTGAGTCTGTATGTACCAACTGAAGTGAACTTAGGGAGGAATTAAATTTGTTCTATAAAACTGTTGGGGGAAATACCTAAAACAAAAAATCCAGCCCCTTTTGACCTTCTTTCTCCCTAGATTTGAGCCAGTTCAGCAGCACAACTGTTAGTATTGACTGTTGGGCTGATTATATTGCTTATCACCAGTAGACAGTACATGTCAAAACACTCATCTGTACCCCGTCCCTTACACGGATAGCCCTTCCTTTGGGAAAATTTGGTGGAGGAAAATTTTGTCTTTCAATGTGAATAGCAAATCCACCGTTATCTTCACCTGGGTCAGGATTTCACCAGCTGTCTGCCTCTATGACCTTAACTAGCCAAGACAAGGTCAACTCACAACTTCAACCAGCCTTTGGACAAATAAAATTTGTCATGTAGTATTTTGTATAAAATAACAGTTACAAAGACACAATACATATGAGAAGGGTGAACAGAAATCCAACTCAGACACCTTGGATGGAAAAGACACTCTCATCTTCTCTGCACTGCTGAATACAGAATCTGAAGTTGTGCTGAACCTTAGCTCCAAATGTGAAAGTTTTTTGATGTTGTATGGCAGTGTTTAAGGTATTTCCAACTCTAACAACACTTTTCTTACAGAGTGTAAGTGCCAAAAGCCCTACCAGGCTGAAGCGTGACCACTTGGAGCAAGTCCTGGTAGGAACCTCTGGGAATTCCAAGTGGTCTTCTGACTGTTGGTGCAAAAAAAAAATGCAGAAGTTCAGCAGAAAACTGTGCACAAGGTGTCTGCCCACATGCATGCGTATGCACACAGATGGGTATGTGCATTCCTGTAGACTACAGTTTGCCTTGTTCATGACATACCTGTTTAAAAGCGATTCCTACATTACTACCCTATTTCTTGATGTTAGGGCTAATATATCCGATATGTGAACAATCTGCAAAATTAGTCAACCTGGGGACTCACGGTCCTAGTGTTAATCCCAGCAAGCTCGCAGATTGCTTCCAATTAGGAAAAATGTTGTTAGTATGGGAACACAGGATCTAGAAGTCTCAAATATGAGAGGAGCTGAACATTGCCTCTAATTGATTAGAAGCGAGTGTTTGCCAGCTGAAAGAAGTCTGTGTATGTACTGAGCCATCCGGGAAAAACTTAAGCCATAAAAGCATCTTTGTAGAGTTCCACATTAAAATGCTATAATTCCTCCACATTTATCACTTTTTTGTATTGAGAACACATGGGCATATATTTCCATTTTTAATTACTATCAAATAAATACTTGAAGTTTTTTAAATGACAGCGTTAAATGGTACATAATTTAATAAGCACAACAAATAACCTAACAGGGTGCTTGCACTACCTATTGTCCAGAAGTAAAACTCAAGGAGATTCAGTTATTATTCTTACACAGTACCCTAGTTATATATACACCATATTTGTATTGCACCAATAAATGAAGTTAAACCAGGAACAATTAGGAGCTTAACATGCCACCAAAAATTTGCTATCTTCCCTAAAAAATGAAGAAGGTAATATGCACACATTTTTGTCTTGTGTAAATATGAACAGAGTAGCATAAATAAGCTAAGTTCAAAACATTACTGAAAAAAAATGAAAAAAAATGAAGTTAGATCCTCAATTTACATTTTTCCCCCCATGAATTCCTTAAAACCATTTCTTTTTGCTTGAGTTCCCCACCCCCTGCAAACTGGGTACCAGAGCTCAGCTATGGCAACTTCTGAAAGTTTTTGGTCACAAAAGTCCAAGAGAAAGCTGTTGCATTAGGCAATGTAAAGGCGACTGTTTGACATCGTTAATGTGCACTTCGCCAGATCATGACGATAGCCAGTACCAGCTAGAACACCCATGCCTCTCGCTGTACAGAGTTATTTTCAGGGGCTTTCTCTTGCCTTTGTGCCAGAGCAGCTCTGCCAGCGATTCCAGCACCACAAACAGTTGTTAGTGAACAGGGACTCCAAGCTGGTCAAAGCATGAGTGCAAGCGCTATCGCTTACAACAAGGTGAAGTTTTCCAAGAAGAGTTTTCCTGATAAGCAAAGAGTCTGGGAGCAAACAGAGGCTCTGTACAACTTCATTACCTTGCCGTGAAGCAAATGGTTTGGCGGCTGTTTTTAGAGGCCAGCCTGAAGCTGGACCCCTCATGGGCTATGCCGTGATGCCGCAGCAGTTTGCCCGGCGGTCCCACTGTGATGGAGCACAGCGACAACACATCGCCAGAGCGATCGGCCCCGCTCTCGGTGCGGCAATGTTACAGATTAACTCCGGGGCAAGCCATCCCCTCAGGGAGGCAAACGTGGGAAACAAACTCATGTGCCAGGCTGCTTCAATAGGTAACTGCAGGCAGAAGGAGCGAAGATGCTATTTTGGTTACTAATTTAAAAGACATCTAGTGGAAAAAAAAAAGTACCTGGCTGATGGGGACACATTTCCCTTACACTTAGGCTGAAGATGTTCCCGTTAGACTCTAAATCCAGAAGACTGGCTGGTTTCTTTTTTCTTA
>NW_009635236.1:27881-38369 GCF_000690535.1 Cariama cristata
GACCTGGCTGATGGGGACACATTTCCCTTACACTTAGGCTGAAGATGTTCCCGTTAGACTCTAAATCCAGAAGACTGGCTGTTTCTTCTTTCATTAGAGTGACCAAGGAGCCAGAAACTCTAAAAGTGGGGTTTTCCCCCCCCCCCCCCCTTCATTACTCTCAGATTGCATATCTCCAGTACGCATATTAAACACAATGTGCTTTTAGATGCTGATGTAAAGGTTATTTTGTGGGTGGGTGTTCTGTGAAGTTAATTAGCTGTACACTGTATCTGGACTCAGACCAGCCAAATCTTGTTCACCTTTTTCAAGCAAGACCTGCTGAATTTGACAGGAATTAACTTATGAAAAGTGACTAAATAAGCCAGATTTTATTCATATCAAATACATCGAGCAGTGCATGGAAAAATTAAAGGTCATTTTTACAAACCTTTTTCTGTCTTCTCAACCGTCTTGCACTTGTGACACCAATTATTTAGTTAAAATTGAAATTTTGAAATATAATTTAGAATTTTATTGTTGGTTCGTAAAGTCTACTCTCTTTTCAGGTCTGACTCATTCTTCTCACTTAGTAATAATCTTGCAAGAGTGACTTGAGTCGCAACCGAAATACAATTTAATTTACATGTAAATTAAATTAAGTATAATTATCTTTCATAATTACCACTTGCAACTGAAAATGCCTTTTTCAGAAACTCAATAGAAATAGTTTCTCAGCAATTTCTTCTTTGTAATTGAGAGAGACTTGGTTTAAAAAAAAAATAATCCTACTAGCTAGACATGCCTGGCAGACAGTGCTTGCGTATGAAATGATATCATCCCCTGCACAGTAATTTAACTCACACCATTTTACACTCGCCTTTCTGCTTTTGAGGTTTCTCACCAGCTTGCCTCAATTTTGAGATGGCTGTACACAGAAGACTACAGACACTGTGTCCTGGGTTTTGTTTTTTTAAAACCCATTGGCAGCGCAGTCAGACATACCAGCCCCCACCCAACAGAACTACTTGGAAATGGCCATTTGTTCCACAGCTGGGATTAGTGAAATGAAGGAAACAAAGAAAAAAGAGAAAAAGGGCATTTTCCGCTAATGACTCCTCATTTCTGTTACCACTTCAGGCCACAGCAAGTGATAAACCCCGAGCTGGCAGGTGCTGGAGGCCGTTAGATTTTCCTTGCTGGAGCAGGAAGACTTCCTTCATCTTTCAGGTGTTCATGGTCCTTCCTGAAGGAAGGATTAGTGCCACATCAAGGAGGAGGCAGGAATCGTCTTGGACACTGCAATCCCTGCTGGGAAGAGGCTGAAAATGTTTTCATCCTTCTGCATAACCATGTGTAAGTGACCAGATGGAGACAGATCCTGTCTCCTCCCTGTCCAACCTCTGAGCTTATGTGCTGCGTTTTAACAACACTCAAAGTGATCATTTCATCACTAAATAACTGAAGGACTACAGGGAGGGGAGACAAAAGTATAACTGTAGAAGCAAACTGCCAGGTGCTGACATTGCAGTGTCATTCAATACCAAAACGTGTTTGTATGGGAAGCTTACGTGGCAGAGAATCAAGGTGGGAGCATGACTCCCTCAGATGCATTTTGTTTTTTCCTCCAGAGTGCCTTCTAGATGCTATGAACTGTCTTTGCCCTCTTTTCCCAAGAGGCAGCCTCTAGCCATACATTTAACTCAGCAGTCCACAGTTTGAGAGATTGTTTCAGTTTATACAAGGTTTGGGATGTCTCCCATGATTTTCCATCACAGTCTCTGAACACTTACAGTCCCCTTTGCTTGGTAAGGCAGACGAGTTTTTCCTAGTAATCCTAGTAGATACATACTCAAACCTTAAGTTACTACCTTGGAAAGGCCATTCACTTGGAGAGCAGAACCTTCTTCCAGAAGCAGTTTAGCATTTTATGAAGAGTGATGCAGTCGTACATCAGGAAAGTTCAGCCATAATGCATTTAAAGAAGCTAGACTCATTAACATGGGCGGACGTTTTATATCAGCAAATAACTGTTTGCCTGTTGCTAAGGCTGACACAATAAGACACAGCTTGTAAGGAAGCCTATGATGGATTATACATTGAGAGCAGTGGACAACACTGGTTTTGCACAGATCAAAAGAAAAAAGATGGCATAGCAATATCCCACCCCGAGCAAACAGCATGGCTTAGCTAGCAAATGAAAGTAGTAAAGGTCTATTGACCTACCTGCATAGATTAATCCTTCCAGAGAACAGCTGAAGTCCTAATCCTTCAGCTACATCCCAGATTTTATGCACTCAAGTTAAAGTCATTTATGAGCTGAACATGTAACCAACAAAAAAAAGCAGCCTGCTCCACAGGACAGTCGGTCACATCCAAATGGAGGCAACCTCAGTGCATGGGAGGAATCGAGCATTGGAAGTACTTTCCTCTGGGCATCGACTGCAGGTGTCCAAAACAACTTGCCTAGACTAGTTTCAGAGAACAAAGTTCAGGCAAATTAAATCCTATTTCACAATATGTAGTGCATCTTAAAAATGAGCGCGCAAATTTAACTTCAACTAAAAGTCACATTGAAGTGGCTGAAAATACCATTGCAGTTTCCCATTGGTCTATCAACAGCTGCAAGCCATTAAGGCGCATAACACAAAATTAAACAATCTCACTGAAAAATAAACCATTACTTGCAACAGCATTTGTGATGGTATTAGAATTACAGCCCAGAAGAAACATTGAGTTATGATTCTACCACCACTGAAAGAGACCAGAAAGCCCTTGGAAATCAACATCTGATCAAGGAGAAGAAAGTGAGAATAAGACAGTGATTGCAAAGTTTTCTATGAATGCCTACACACTGCATTATATAATCTAGCGTACGTACATGGAAGTGCTGGTCATATTATGTCAAGACTTATTTACAAGGAACAATCGTGCTCCCTCTTCCCAGATGACAGCAGTAGCTGGAGGGACTCGGGCATATTTGCTTTGGTTCAGCACTGCTCTCGGAGGGGTGCCCGCAGTGGGTGTCCTCTGCATGACACCCTGCCTGCTATTCTGGTCACCGCACAAGACAGCATTAAAACCTGGTTCAAGTACACTAAAATAGAATTTCTAACACTGAGCAAGACAAAAGCTTGCTGGATAAAATTGAACTAAAATGCTTCAACCTTATCACAACTAAATTGTGTTTTGACCTTCCTGAGATTAAGGGTTTCAACAGAATCCCAACAAAAAAAAGTTGGTTTTGGCAAATGAACCTTTTTCGACCTGTTTTGTGATGCATTCGACCACTTTTAGTGCACAGACAGGGCACAAGGCTCGCTGCTAATGGGCCAGCAGGATCAAAGCACTAGATGTAAAACCTGTCATTGCTAGGAAGATAGCAGCATGTCTTCCTTTACTCATCTCGTTACTAGGCATTTTTCTCATCTTTCACAGGAAGACAAGGATATATGTGTAATACACAAGAATGTGCCCACAAGTCAGCTGGATTTGTAGCATTAGGAAAGCAGATATACAATGAGGGGGGTTTAATTCCTTTTAATGATCACGCTTAAAACTCAGATGCAACTCTTCTGGTGTTTTAATCAGTTTTAAAGATGTAACTGTACAGGACCATTCTGGTTCAAATAGACAGCAATACTTCAGGATGCCCATGTGCAGAGAGCTGCTACCAGCAGATGATATTGCCTGTGTTTCTTAGTAACTGATAAAACTGTTAATTTATAAGCAGGAAGCCTCACTGAGTAGCTTTAGCTTTATGATAAGGCCCCCCTAAAGATATGCTCCAAGACATGCCATAGACAACCAAAGCAAAGCTCAGGTTAGACCACTACTCTCCCTAATTGCCTGGTTTAGAATGACAAAAATCAAATAACTACAAAGCAAATGATGCAGTTAGGGATTAAAATAATTTTTTGTGTATTTTTAAATTCTCACACTCATCTTTTCCTTTTTACTGAAGGCCTGCTTGGTGCTTAGCAACTATGAGCTATCTGAACTGTTCATTGCAGTCACTGCCATCCAATGAGACTTATAGAAAAACATCAAAAGGTTATGGAACAAACTCATCAGGAACACGTTTATTATGAAGCCGTAAAAACGATCCAGAATTAGCCAATTCATCCCATGTGGTGCTACTGATTCAGAACACAACACAAATTTCCTTTTATTCATGTGTGTGTATATTTTCTACATAGATAAAATACACATGTACATACATGGATTTGGTTTGGGGTTTTTTTTCTTCAATGTTCAGTGAGTACACAAAGGACTTAGGTGAGTACATAACTATTGTTGATATCTAGAATAAGTTTCAAGTTAAAAAAAGCAAGGAATCCCTGATCTGATGACTCAGAGCTGAAAAAAAAACCCTCTTCCTCCTCACAGCAGAAAAATTACTTGAAAGAGTCAGTACTCTATGTAAAATTAAAGAAAAACTTGTTAAAGACAAAGTATAGCTAAAAGAATTACATTCATATACTCAGAGCTGTGTAAAGCCACCATATTGAAAATATGGGGCCAATAAATACCAACTACTGAGAGATCCTTGAGAAAGGGAATAAAAGGAGTTCAGTATTGCTACATGGCACATTAACAGCGACCGCCAGCAGAAAGCTGAAGGGGTGTGTCCAAATGAGCTGAATAGAAAGGATCATGAACTCCTGCAGATTAGAACCTAAATACACAGTGAAGTAGACAAAAATACTTTAAGGCACAATTGATAAAAGGTATCAGTAATAATTCTACTTTTAAGCACATGAGGAGCAGAAAACCTGTCGAAGATTACAAAGAGTGAATAGATCATAATGCAAGAGCAGAAACCTACAAAGAGAAAAGAAATTATTTCTTGCACTGCTGTATGTTCTGGGAGAAGCTCAGAAGATTCCCATGTCAAACAAACAAACAAGAATGGTGGGGGTCTTTTAGGGGATTTTTTTTTTTTTAAATGAGCGACTCAGAGGAGCCATCTGAAATTGAAGCGACCGTAGAATAAGTTATGGGAACAAATTTACAAAATGAACTTAACAAATTACCAAGACCAGATGGTATTCACCCAGGAGCTCTAAAGGAACCCAAGGATGAAATAACTGAATTACCAAGGATAGTGTGCAGCCTCTCATTGCATCGGTACCTGAGGAACACTATGAATACGATGTCAATTTTTAACAGAGTTTCAAGGGAACCCCAGGTCTTGGCCTGGTATTTGTAGCAGGCAAGTAAGTGGCAACTTCAGTTAAAAAACCCCAGAATTAATAGGCACCTGCACCAACAACTTCAGGACTCAACATGGCTTGGAAGACACGTTCTGCCTTGCAAAAATATATTTTGAAGGGGGCGAGAAACTCAACAGATAAGAGTGATAAAGCTGATAAAATCTACATAGATTTCCAAAAGGATATCTTAAAGTGGTAGAAACAAGAAACTATATCATAAAAGATGAAGTGTTAGCATAGACAAATAATCAGTTCAAAGGAGCGGGAATAGGAGATTGGAAGTAAATGGTCATTTCTTGCAGACTACTGATTCTACCTGGACTCATGTTGGTTCTTGTCCTGGTAAAGGACCTGAGAGAGGCTGAACAATACAGTGACAAAGTTTCCATATTTTGTAAATATTAAGTTATTAAGGATGAGGGCCAACAGAAAAGCAGCAGGACCAGAGAGCTGAATGGACAAGAAAGAAACAGGGGAAGTTCAGCCGAGGTGGTAATAAAGGATGTGCAGAAGAAAAAGCACAATCCCAGCTTCACATATAAAAGATGGCCCTTACCACTGAGCCGACCATCACCACTCAGAAGTGGTATCTTGAGACTATAACAGAAATAGAAACTTAATATATAACTATACAAATGTAATAGGAAGATCCATGAGAACACCAGCTCAATACTTTGCAATGCTTAAAAACGTAAAGTTTAGGCACTATTAGGTGATAAAAAGAGAACAAAATGGAGACCATCATTATGCCATGGTTCATTTGGAACATGAATATTATGTGTCTCCTCATCTCTTGTGGGAGCCTGGAACAGATCCAGAGGTGGGAGTAAGGATACAAGATTGGACTGCTCAGTCACAAAAAGAGATGACCAAAAGAGGATATGGTAGTGGTCTACAAAATCATGAAGCTCACAAATAGGTTAAAAAGAGATCTTACTTGTTTGCCGCCTTTGCCAATAAAATAAATGAGGCATTAAAGAAAGCCATTTGGAGCCAGGTTCAGAGCAAACAAAAGGATAAGGCTTATTACACAACGTTCCTTAAGACAATAGCCGTACTTGCGATAGTATTCAGGTTACCATCTTTGCACTGTTTTTACTTTTCCACACGCTTCATTTGGGGTCACTGTAGTAGCTAGGATAGTAAGCCAGCTGGATCCTTAGTCTGACCCGTAGTCTCTTTTCTGTTGTCATACAAGTTGAAGATGCATAGGACCTCACTTCTAGATTAATTCAGATACATCCAAACTACAGACCCAGAACAGCAGCTTATCTAGATTTCAGGATAAATATGGACAATGTTTACCACAACCAACAGCTTTTCAAGAAGGAGGTATCATGGATCTGAACAGCATCTCTACAAAAGCATGCATGTAACAGATGAAGAGATTTTAAAAGGAGAGGGATCTCTGGAAATCAAAGAGATAATGGTTTCACTGTGCTTTCCTCTTGGTAATTAACTATCAGATTTTCAGTAGCTAAATATCAGTAGAGCTTCTGTCATTTCACTGCAGCTCCCCAGGAACAGCCAGCAAAGAGTCTCAGAAAGGGAATACTGGTGCTGTCTGTCCTCATTAATTAAATAATGCTCAAGATTGTTCCTGGGAATAGGGATGTGATGGTCTATACCGTTAAGTTGTTAGCATGGTTCTATCAAATAGCAACGTACCAAAAGCTCAAAGGCACACTTCTAAACCCAGGATGTTCCAGTGCAGGAGAAAGCTACAGATATATGAAACAAGGCCAATTTTATTTCATTGTTGTTCCCTGTACAAAGGCTAGAAAAGCTGGCAAATTTCAGGAATATTCCTGTATTTGTAGACATGAAGTACTAGGAAGCCATGTTTCTAGGATCCAGTGCCTCACTACCCTCACATTCTAGCCAAGTCATGCAGAAAATCCATACTTTTTGAGGCAGCTCAGAAATAGTATCAGTTACTGTTTGACTCCTAAATTGCAATGCCATAGGCACTTGTAGAAGTTACACTAGCCTGAGTAAAAGTGATACCCTTTTCCCACGTAGATCTATATATAAAAATAATATAACTCCACATGTAGGCAAGACCTCACTCCAGTTGCTTCTTCCACTACCATGAGGAACCTGCTCTGAGCAAATCTGTTCCCCCCTTTATTCCCTACAGCACAGAAGAACACCCAGACTTGGAAAAGGCTGGGGGTCCGTATCTGAAGCAGAGTTCAGTGTCTTACGGCAAGACAGTCACTCAAAGCCTCTTCCTAACCTTGTGGCCCTTTATTCCCTGCAGCACAGAAGGGCACCCGGACTTGGAAAAGGCTGGGGGTCCGTATCTAAAGCAGAGTTCAGTGTCTTACGGCAAGATAGTCACTCAAAGCCTCTTCCTAACCTTGTGAGCAGGGAATCCAAGGGAATTCTCCTGCTGCCAGAGGTACCGCTATGCATATATACAAGTATACACCTTGGATTACCATTTTTTCCCCCCTCTGCTTGAGCTGAAGAATCCACTTCAGCCCAACCTGTTCCCACCCCAGAGGCAGCCTGGCTAATCTCGGGGCAGTCCTCACACGCTGCCCTGCATCTACTGCGCTTGAACAGCAAGGGGACTTCTTTGTAGATCCAGCTCTTAGTTTGTCAGTTTGGGGGGTGGGGAGAAAGCCAAAAGATTATGCTTTACCTTCTCAACAATCAAATAATATAACCAAACTGACAGAAAAAAATATTTAAGTAGAAATGCTGAAATGGAACCGATTCAAATAGAATTGACCATGTTACGTCAGACTTCAAAATCTGTTAGCTCTGCTGTAAGCATAAGAACCTATGTTTTACCTTCAGAAATTTTTTTTTTTTGCAAAGTAAACGACAGTTGGGTGATTTAATTTCAAGGGAAGTGACATTTGTAGTTAAGGTTTTTTTTACACAGATCCCTGCAACGAACTGAAATTTAAAGTCAACATTTTCTTCTTGGCAAAATGGCCCAGGATAAAGATGAATAAAATCTGATAAGAATAAAATTGAGATCTACATAGAAAAGATAGTACCATTCCCTCTCAAAGAGCTTAAAGATTCCCAAATCAGAAGTAGCCTGTATGTAAACAGAGATTTAGATAGGAGGGCCAAGTATCTACTCTGTTCTGGGAAAGGGTTGTAAATCTTTCTTAACCAGAGACTCGATGCCAAGAAAAGGCATTGTCAGTGGTGGAACTGAGGACTCAGAAAGGATAGAAAAATTGCTTTGAGTACAAGGGAAGACTAGGTCTTTTCTGAAAATACTCCTAGAGAAAAACAACTCACCTCCACATCAGCGAGATGAGTCTTGAAATGACTGAGCATTCCTTTTCTTTTGAGAGTAAAATGTTTTGTTTTGTGTTTTTGATATTTTTTTTTTTTAATAAAATATGTTGAGAGATTCTGGCATGAAGTCATTCTACCATATTAACTTTACTGTAAAGTTAATATGAAGAGACTATAAAACCACAGAACTGTGCTGAGCATTAAGACAGGTCAGGGAAACCATAATTTTGGAAAAAGCAGCCCTTCAGTAAATAACATAATTTAAACATAATCAGGGAAAAAAAGCCATTGACTTGACATCTTCTGATGAATGAAGTTCAGGCAGATCCAAATCCTTTTCTTCCACCTGTGAAGGAAGTACCTTGGGGTAGCATGACTTAGCCCTCTGAATAATATTGTAAATATAAAGTGCTTCCTCATTGCACCATAATTTTTGCAGCAGTGCACCACTTTCCTTCTTGCACATGTCAAAATTTCTGTCCTTGCTAGCTCTTCCCAGAATTTGCCAAGTGTTTAAAAACCAGAAACCTATTCCTGGCCTCTCTGCTCCCCATGGCTCGCAGCCATGGGGCACCAGCGGGGTAATCGCTGCCCTACCCACCTGAATCACAAGGGTTTTCCCAGGGAGCTGGAGGATTTCCAGCTCATATTCATGGGCACAGAGAAAAAACTTGAAAAACGTTTGGGAAGAAGCTTAAGAATTAACCTCATTGCAGTGCCTTCTTAGCAAGGTGATAAAACAGGGTGTGAGAATTACTCACCATTTCAAAGAAAAGACACCCGCTCCCCCCCTTCCCCGTCTCAAGACTGCAACCATATCGGAGTTGCTCAGTTGTATTAGCGAGCCTGGGCTTTATCTTCCAAAAGCTTTCTGGGCACAGCAGCACACATTTAGGTGCCTTTTCATTACAGCAGCAAAGGTCTATTAGCATATCTGTCCCACTGAGATTTTTTTGCCAGAGAACAATTACCTCCCATATCTCTGAACTGTCATCCAGCCTTACAAAAACAGCCTCCCACATGTGTCCCACGGAGTTTTCTCAGGGAATAACTCAGTGTGGGGAGGTCAAGCCATCACTTCAGTAGAGGATCAATTCACTAGAATAATTATTTTTCAGACAAAGCGCAGAGTTCCTATCCGTGTCAGCCGAGATCATTGTCAGTATTACAACAGCTCCTCCTGAGATTTGCAGTCCCACTCCGCGGGATGAGGTGCAGAACAAACAACGCAGGAAGAACACGGCATAAACGGAGTCCCTGTAAGGTGCAAGAAGCAGGGGACTGAAAATAAACAGTGCATTTTTATTTCTGCCGTCTAGGAACTAACTCTTAAGTTGCATGTATTAATGAAGTATGTGATTTTGAAATGTCATACTATTGGGCTTATACTCACTAAAACAGAAAGCAAGATGATATTAATGAGAGAGGTCACCTGCCTACACAAACAGGAATTCTGCCTGGTTTGGCCAAGTGCTATTAATGAAATCAAGACAGGAAAGACTGGAATGGCATATGGCTGACAGATGCAAGCATGTAATTTGATGGTGCAGTGGAAAGAATTACTCAGTACATCATTATCAATTTAGTATTTTCCAATTTCTTAGGAGAAAAAGACCTCACTTCTGGTTCAGCCATTTAGAAGTTAACCTTTCCATGAAGGCAATATGTGTGTGTGTTGCTTTTCAAGCGTAAGCTTTATGCAGAAGTTCCAGCACTATACAACAAGATGGTTAGAAAGGACTTTGTGAAGTCACACAGCATGTGCCCAGGTCCACCTTTAGTCTCGTCACTTCTGATTGATGTTTTTCCAACCTCTTCTTAAAGACCTCCACAGCTTCCCGAGTCTGAGACAATATCTCATTATAGAATCATAGAACTGTTTAGGTTGGAAAAGACCTTTAAGATCATCAAGTCCAACTGTTAACCAAGCACGGCCAAGCCCACCACTAAACCATGTCCCTAAGCACCACATCTACACGTCTTTCAAATACCTCCAGGAATGGTGACTCCACCACTTCCCTGGGCA
>NW_009635236.1:38543-45362 GCF_000690535.1 Cariama cristata
ACCCCCCCGAGCCCCCTCAGCCGCTCCCCATCAGACTTGTGCTCCAGACCCTTCCCCACCTTCGTTGCCCTTCTCTGGACTCGCTCCAGCACCTCGAGGTCTTTCTTGTAGTGAGGGGCCCAGAACTGAACACAGCACTCGAGGTGCGGCCTCACCAGTGCCCAGTACAGGGGGACCATCACTGCCCTGGTCCTGCTGGCCACACTATTGCTGATACAAGCCAGGACGCTATTGGCCTTCTTGGCCACCTGGGCACACTGCTGGCTCATGTTCATCTGGCTGTCAACCAACACCCCCAGGTCCTTTTCCACCCATCAACTCTCCAGCCACTCGTCCCCAAGCCTGTAGCATTGCATGGGGTTGTTGTGACCCAAGTGCAGGACCCGACAGTTGGCCTTGTTGAACCTCACACAATTGGCCTTGGCCCATCGATCCAGCCTGTCCAGACCCCTCTGCAGAGCCTTCCTACCCTCCAGCAGATCAACACTCCCACCCAACTTGGCATCATCTGCAAAACTGAGGGTGCACTCAATCCCCTTATTCAGACCATTGATAAAGATATTAAACAGAACTGGCCCCAATACATAGCCCTTTAACTTTCAGATTGTTGTTTTGTTTGGGTTCGTTTTTTTTTTTTCCTAGCACCTGATCTCTACCTCTGCTGTTGCAATTAAAGCTCACTGAGCAAAATGCTCAATGAACTCAGAGGTTCTTGCTCTGTTTTTGAAGGGTTGAGATCAGATTATTCCTTAATGCTTTGTAAAAACATAAAAAACCCAAAACACCCTTTCATACAAAGACTCCAACTTGATATCTTCTATTTTGAAGCAGAAACATTGATAACCACATCCAGAGAGCAGCTTATCTGGAAATAATCAATTTTTCACTCAATCCAGTTTCCTAAAGACCATGTTTCCCTAGCTGGTTCACAAGAATTTGATGTGAAATAATGTCAAAAGATCTCTTTCTTTTTAGGGCACCATCATGCTGTTCAGCCAGAACTCTAAGTTCACAGATAAATACTTAATGCCCTAGCTAAGTTAACTGCAGGCTATGGAAAATGGCAAATAGACCATTCAAGCTACTTTTTATTACTAAAAATTGTAGGCAGCGACCCTGCATGTCTTCTCTTTCTTGCTCTGTCTTTGTTTTACAGGATGCACCTCTTGGAGGAAAGCCCAGAAAGATTATGGGATGGTGGTATACAACTGAACAGGTCCACCTCACTTTTTGGCCAATGTATTTCAGTCCAATCCAGTCTCTTCTTTCACATCGCTGAAGTTGGTACTTGACTTTCACTTGGCATTGCAAAGTGAGCAGCAGCTTGAATTCTGAGTCATCTGGCAGGGATGCTCTCTCCAAAACAGTAAGTTCAAAGTTTCATCCCTTCTACCTTTCCTGTCTATTTTTTCATCCTTTTAAACATGGGTGGTTGTGGAAGAGTGAAAAAGGAATTCTTCTCTTCAGAAGTGAATATAGAGCATATGTGGGTTTTTTTTTTCAGAAGAGCATGAACTGTACCCTATATTAACAGTTTAGATATCAATCTCAATAACAGGTATAAGTTTTCTTGCCTTGTAAATCACATACATCCTGGAATAATAAATTACAACAACCTGAAAGCATAGGAAAATGGGATCTGATACCTGGAGCCAAGGTCCAGTCTTAGTTTGCTTAAATTTAAATTACCTTAACCGATTATTTTTCCAAAGACAGATTTATCACATTTAGCTGGTTTAGCTGCAAGTATTTGTTTCACTGGTAGCTAATATACACATTTAACAGTTAGAGCACTCTACTGGATGTTAATTACTTGTTTTTTTCCTCTGCTCCAAAATGTAGCTCTTAATCATATATTGAGCTCTGTTCAGACCAAGTAGTTGGTGTATCCATCCAGAAGCTTACCTGTAAGCAGCTAAGAGGTGATTCTGCAAGATCTGTACTTTCTGTAATTGGAAATACCTAAAGGCAGGGTTGCAGCTCACATATCCTTCACATCCTGAGGGAATCAGCTGAGTCCCTACACATCTTTCTAGAGTGAAGTGAAATGCAAACAAAAGCAAAGGGACACGTCTCCTAAGGATTCTCTTTATTCTTGGCTGAACCTTTTCTCACACGAACAGCCCCCATACGGGTGCACACGCACTAGCTCAGACATCCATACCTCCAAGGTAACTTGCCCATCCCATGCTTTTACTGCATCCCGCACCCGTTTTTAAATCCGATTTCAGAAACATGGCTTCTGTACCATGATCTCCTGTGCATCGACACAATTCCATATGACTGCATGCAAAGCCCAGTGACGACAGACAGTTTCACTAGCAATGCATCCAGCTTGTAGGGTATACAGCCCTGTGCCCTGTAGTGCCCTTCCCCGCTATGACTCACGGACTTAATTTCCACCCACTCCCTCTCCCCCTCCCCATTAGCAAACTGCCCCAGAGGGGAAAAACGTAGAGAAGGAGAAGTGGCAATGTTTCTGCCTCACGGCATTCTGCACATGCCCCGACTCAAAAGCATTAACGGAGAAGGAGAGAGTCTGGAAAGCGCTCTCGCAAAGCTGCCTTTGTGCCCTGGTTTAGATCGCAGAGGGACGGGTCAGGTATTGCTGTTGTTAGCTGTTGCCCTCCCCATGCTGAAGCACAATGTTTTCTGACCACTGCTCACATTTTGGCAGGTACAGAAAGAGCTAATGTCTGAATCTGAGGAATAGCCTTGGAGGAATTTGCTTGTTTTGCCTTCCATACAGCAGATCACATTAACTCTAGCTTAAGCCTGACGATTTACATTAACATTTGTCTACATACCATGAAAACATGTTCCTCAAGTTAGAAAAGGGACATGTTTGGGGTCACTAGTTTCAAAGTCTGGAAATGAGTCAGCAGTTCTGAAATTACACAGACTGACCAACCAAGCACTGCAGCAAAATATGGCCTGGGTCAGCTCCTCTGCTTGCCTTCCCTGTAAAAAAAATCACCACGAGCCAAGACTCTTGTCTAAAAACAATCCTTGGGTATTTCAGTAGAAAAGAAGCGATTCAGGAATACATGCCCTTAGGCTGAAGTTTGCAAAAAACTCTGGTGATACAAGGCTGTGCCAAACAGAGAGGCTGCGAACAAACCTTCCGCGGGAAGTGAAGGGGCTGAATCGCAAAACAACAGAAACGGGAACGAAGCCTTGTGCCTTTATCCTAAATTCACAGAACACCTCAGAGAGAGATCTGGGATACTGTTCAGAAAGGCCACTTCCTTGGGTGAGATAGCCCTCTACTTTGCCTGGTCCCAAATAACGACATCTTTGAAATCCCGGTCAGAGATGTTGACAGGAGGAGACAAATCCCATGCTAGGCCTGCCAAAGGGCTACCAGATGTCTCTGCCAGCATGGCTTTGACTACAATGGCTTTGGGGACCCAGGAGAGGCTCGCTGTGCCCCCGCTTTTACACGCCCCAGGCCTGGGCCTCCACGCTTCACACAGGGCGCCACGGCCTTCGGTGCGGTGGTGAGCCAGGGCCTGGCCAGGAAGGACTTCCCTGGGTAGGGGACAACAGTCCTCTGGGCCAGGCGGGACACCGTGACTCCAGCCAGCTACAGCGGGCTGCCCAGGGACGTTGGTGGAGAACGGCAGAATCGAGTTCAAAAGCACCGGCCCTGTTCAACCTCTTCATTGAGACTGCTCAGGCAGTGTTGCTCAGTGCAGAGACAACCCTTGCAACTGAAGAAGTGGATTCTCATTTGTACCCTCTTACATCCAAAAGCTTTGTCTTGGGCTCCTACGTAATGATTTTTACACGTATTGTGTCATACCCTCTTTTAAATATGGGGAGGGAGGAGAAGGCAGGATGATTTAAGGACTCCCTTTTAAATCGCAAGTTGGCTTTGGCCATGAACCATTCACATTAACCCAGAGATATCCGATAGACATCCAGACAAAGCCTTGCTGAAAACTTGTCCCAACTCTTTATTGTCCAGCAAATGCCAAGCCAGAAATGAATAATTTTTCATTGAAATAATACAGTCATTCCTCTTGTCCTGATATTCCCCTTGAGCTATTGCTCCATAAGCTGGCAGCTGCGATAAAAGGCCAAATAACGAGTTGGGCTGGGTGCTACCAATGAAACCCTTATGAGGCTGAAACAATCAAGTCCAAAACCCAAGCACAACAAGAAAAGTGGTATACGCTCTGCTGTCTCCAAATTCATAACACTCCAGGTGATAGCAAACGGCTGCTAGACAATAAGGCCATGCCTTTTTTTAATCTGTTCCAAAACATAGACTGAAAGGTTTAAGCATTGTTACCTTGCAATTCTCATCCAAATGAATACAGAAAAATCATTATCTACCATAGTACTTCACTGTAAAAATGTGTGTTTCCCCCCCCCACCCCTCCAGATTGTGACTGCTTCCTTTACGCACAGGAAGACTGCACTTCTTTAACAAAAATTATTGAACCTACCAAAATTATGTAGGAATACAAACCCAGAACTGGACGCTGAGTGAATAGGATTTTAAAAGGATTTTTTTTTAGCTCTTTGTTCATTGAAAGAGAAGATAGAGATGTTGAGAGTTTAAATATGTAATTGCCTAAAGGCATATGAAGTAAGCCATGCAAGTGACTTGTTTCCAAATGATTTTAGCAGGTCTTCAACCTTGCAGCTCTTATTGAACATATGCTCAGCGCGTTGTACAGCAGTGCTCCTCGTATAATTTAGTAGTCTGGAAACAGGGATCTCTCTAGCATCTAGTTCCCACTCTTTAATGCCTTGGACGTAGTTTTTTCTCATTAATTCAGCTAGTAGTTAAACAAAACTTTCCAGAGAAGCTGATGTAAGAAAATATTTTAGTTCAGGTGCAGAAACACATAAATAAAAATAGGAGTCTATTACACAGTTGTATTTTTTTTTCCCTTTTGTGTGTAGCAGTTCAGTCCATCTTATCAGTTTTCATTATTGTCCACCCCTGCCCTAAGCAATGATAGAGCAAATATCGATTTGAGCAGGCAAACCTAGGACAGATGACAAGCAAGCAACAGATTTTATTTTTTTTTTTTTTTTTTGCAAGCAGATGGAGAATATAGCCTGTGCTCCTCCTGCGGTTTTAAAGGTCTTTTTTAGCTCTTTTGATTTAATAAATTTTAGAGCTGATGAACAATTTGGCTGCAGAATCTAAGAAAACCAAAAGCCTAAAGCATAACATTAATCAAGTCAACCATTATAGCAGTCCTTATTTACTTTTGCTTTGTTTTTTAACAGAAAAAACCTACAACATATCTTACAAGCTAGAGAAAACTGTGACCACTACAATGTCAACACAATAGATTACAAACAGACTATAAATAGACTGTTATTTTTAGAGCTCTGTGTTTCTTAATTGCCTATAAACTTACCCAGTTGTGAGCACTTTGTGAAGACTCTGATGAAAGAATGCACTCTCCAAATTTCCACAGGGCATAGAGAATCTACATTCTATCTTCTGGATGGGATGCTCACATTAACTGACAGAAGCAGGAGCACAGCAAGAGAGATATTTTTAAATGCGAGAGGAGAGGAAGAAGGAGCCCTATTAGCTTGCCGCCCGCCCCCAGCCCTGCTCACCTGGCCCAGCTGTGGCTCACAGCTGTGAGCACCTGGGGGTGCCCATCAGACCTTGACCCTGTTTCCATTCCCCATCGGCTCCGGTGGGACCTGGATCTCTGTGGATTTCCATGGACCAAAGAGAACTGGAGCCAGATGGGAACATCCTAGTGAAAATTCCTAGAAATCAGCTTTTGTCCTCACCAGGCATAGACCCCACTGATGATTTACGCAGCATGCAGCCGCAGTCCAGTAGTAAAATCCTTTTCACTTTAGGAACAGTCTTTTTGAGATAAAAAGTGTCTGTGTGTCTGCAGCTGTGTGCCTACTCTTCATTAACAGACAGATTGAAGTGACCGATGTCACAGTTTTAATAACAGAAGCCAGAAACACCCGCAAAACATTGACAAGTGGAATTTGTTCGCACAGATTTTACAAGACCCTTAGGAGAAAAAACAACCTTAACAAAGACAGATGCAATTATTGAGAAAATTACTGGGTGTTACGTGCTGTTTCTTTCAGTCCATGGCACCAGCGAGGCCAATACTTCAGACTGGACCAGCAGCCTTCTGAGAGGTGCTATGTCTTCCCGGGGAAGTAACAACCTCCGCTGAGTGCCCCGTGGCCTGCCCTTGCCAGCCTCCTCTGGGCACACCGTCCTAGCCCTGCTCATTGTCCTCGCAATGCTCCACACGGGTTTCCCTCTCGGCTTTTCCAGTGCTTCCACCATTTTCCTGCTCATGAGTCCCCCCTGGTTTCCAAGGCCTTTTCCCTGTCCTCTAAAGTTCCTCAACTTTACCTCAATTACCCTCTTCACCCTGTTTTTGTGACCTGACGACCATGGATTTTTAATATTTTTTTTTTTTTCCTACTAGAACTGAAGCCCTGGCTTGGTTTGCATGGCTCAGGTTGCTTTGCACACATTTGGTCTCGTAGAGCCCGTCTCGCCTCTCCATCGGCGCTCGTGGGCTCCGAGGTCAGCTCCATATGGGCCATGCACCAGCTCCTTGAAAGCATCAACTTCCCAGTAGAGGAGAAGTCACTGACAAAAAGTATGGCTATTCGCTTTGAAGTATTCAATTACTTCTTTTTTGCAACAGAGGTACTCGGACAGCGTGCAAACAATCCCCAGTCTCAGGAATTTGAACAGTTCTCTAAGGCCAGATCTGTCTCAAGTATTTTCTTTGGTTTGATAGGTGAGGCGGGGAGCCAATCCCTAGTTTTTGGCCAAGGACATTTCACTAGAAA
>NW_009635236.1:45399-48042 GCF_000690535.1 Cariama cristata
ACTGGGAGATGTAGCCGGCTTTGCACAGCTGTACAGAGAAGTTTTATCGCTATGAGTAGCAGTGCCATCTGCTGACTCCCGCCATAACCATGTTGGGAGGGCTCCATAAGAGAGAATTAAGCAATAAATTTTTCCAAAATCCAATATCTTTTCACGGAAACAGCTGCCGTTAGAGGTTTTTTAAGTCATCTTATAGGGTTCTGGAGTAAAAATAATTTTCAGTATGACTTCTGAAGTCAAGAAATCCTCAGCTCTTTTCCTATGGACCTGAGAGACAGCAGAGTCTTTTATTAAATATTGCTCTGACGTCTGCGGGATATTTGAATTACTTTATTACACAAAGCGTCAGAAAGCTTTGCATAGCTCTCCTCTATTTGCCACCTCTCTAAGTGATTTTCTGAGCCTGTCTTTCCAGATGGAAGCAGGACCCTTGGGGTATGCAGGCAAACTCAAGGCAGCAGTGTCTGAGCTCAGCTTTTTGGAAGAGAAGCTGTCGCTTTTCAGAAAATTAAAAAAAAAAAAATCCTAGTCGTTATGTACAGTGAGGCTGCCAGTCTCAGGAGGCTAAAACCCGATTATTGTTCCCAAAGGATCCAACACAACCGGGACTGATGCTGATGAGATCCATTTTAGGTGCCAGGCTCCAAAGTCCTGATCACAGCCTTCTTCACATTCAGGCACATCAGCTGTTTTCATTATACGATTTTGAAGGTAGTGGTCAGTTATTTTTCAATCAAAATGTTCTTGATGGAGCATTCCTTTCTAAATAAGGAAGATTACTTCCATACTTGTACATCCTTGTTCTTGCCAGGGGAAAGCTTTTTGTCTACTGTTCACTTTGCCACAATTAGTCTCATGCAAAAGATTATAAAGATGGGTCCCTAAGAAAAAAAAAAAAGGTAAAAAAAAAAAAGGAACCTGGTGTGGGGAGGCAGTATAGCTGCAAGACCTGCTGAGTCAACCCAAATCCTCATGCAAACGATGCTTTATCACGTATTTCTTAGCAGTCCGGAAGAATTTCCCTTCCAATCCGCTATTGCTAGGCTGATGTGGGCTGGCTGCAAACAGAAGACGCGATTTGCTGCTTCTTCAGATGTTCCTTTCCTGCCACCCCAGATGGCAGAGCAGCGTCTGCAGCTTACACACTGTAGAGACCTTTGCTGTGGGGCTGGCATCGCTGTTTAATACTATCATCAATTCTAAAACATTATCATATCATCATATCAAGTTTGCTAGACCCAAACAGGCAGAAAATGCAAGCAAGGCAGATTTACTTGTCTAATCTTTATTCTGTGTTAATATGACAAAGCTTGGATGGGCTAAGCGTATGTAAATTAAAAGGCTGAGACAAAAAGTGCAGAAAATAAAGAGCAGAAACTGCATACAAAGTCTACCTTAGAGATTAGGGGTAAGTTTTGGGCTTGTACAGTGCTGAGCTTTGTGTGATACGGCCAGATTCTGAGATGATGAGGACCACGGAGGTGGTGAGGGGTGAATGTGGGAAGGCAAATAGCAAGCAAATGTCTGAGAGGTGAGTCTGCCAAGGAGGGATTTCACGGAAGGCTTTAGCAGAGGTTTTTGGAGCCCTGGCTGAGATGCTGTTAGAGAGTTTATATGAAATAATTAAATAAGAGAAGACTGAGATTAATAATCCCATTGAAGAGAGGCCCTTGACTATGTAGCCGTGCACACTAGCTTGCAAATACACTGGAAAAGGTTTATGGGGTAACCTCTGCTTCTGGGTCTGCTCCGCTCGAGTCAGGGAGCATTCTGCCGTTCCTTCCAGCGGGTGTAGGGCAAAACGGACACCGGGCCAACGTTCGTGTGGGTATATTGCTGCTTCCATCTGGTAATGTGAAAGGAGGCTGTCTGCTGTTCCTCCCAGACTGGGAAAGGGAGCTCGGGAGGTAGATTGAACTGTCATAATCAGTTTGATGATAGTAAATGAGGCAATAACTCTACCTCTGGCTTCACTGTCTCTCTTTTCAGTACTATTTGCTGTGCACAGAATTCATCTCTATCAGTTTTTCTCCTCATCTGGCTTGCTTTTTCAAACAGGAGAGGAGGGAGCGTTCCGATGCTTAAAGAGGCCCGGTTGAGTAAATCCTACTTGAACATCCACTGCCAATCCAGCCAAGGGTTACTTCATGTGCCTCTCAGGCTGTGCTCCAGTAAGTACACCCCAGCACGAAATATGCTATTTTCTTTTCAGTGTGACGTTTCTGACTCGTGGTCAGCTTGTTACCCTTTGAAATCACTAGCAGAATTGGTCCTTGGAAAGCTGCTGCTCATGCAGTTCATATGCCTTCCTGTATTTCTGCCTCAGTCTACCTTACTCTTCCATATCTCATGTCATAGTTAAGGGGGCCTTTAGTTCATCACATTTTTCAATTTAATTTTGATTTATAATCCTGTTCCAGCATATCCACAGTTCTTCCTAGCCTGGTGCAACCTGCAAATTTAATACACTTACGATGATGTCGCCTGTGACAAGATGCTGCTCAAGATGTCTTCTGTGCTGGCACTTCAAAGAGCCAGGCTGGACTGCCAGCCTGTGAAATCACTTAGAGGACTGGGAAAAAACATAACGATAATTCTGGAGTTTGTACCCAGGCTTACTGGGTAATGAGGTCTGTTCAGCAG
>NW_009635236.1:48072-62046 GCF_000690535.1 Cariama cristata
CAGGAAGTAGTGGGTAGGATCCAGTTCTGCCCACACAACCATATGATAGATACTGGTCATGCTGGGAACTGTGGCAGGGCACCTCAGCTGGTCCATGAGGGATCCAGGAGAAGGGTTCTGGAGTTCCTCCCAGAACTGCAGGAAATGCCACATACCCAGACTTGGATAAAATCCAGCCCAGCCTTGTTCACGAGACATGTATACATCATTCTGCTCTCTACTGTTCAGCAGTGACCCTGGGACCATATAGGAGTGTGTGTGGGCCAGGTGTGGGGTGGCTCTTCCAGCTGTATTTGTATATACAAGGTGCAGTGTGTGCCCCAGGGGTTGGCCAGGTACCCACAGAGACTTCCAAGGACCCCGTCAGTGGCACGGAGGCTATCTCAACATCTTCATTTCTATGATAGGCGTATGAGGCCTCTCATTCATAATTACGGTTTTGTATATATTTTAATAGGATGAAGGACAGAGTTAAACACTTGTTATTTTAACTGCCCTCTTTTAGTTCCTCACAGAAAACTCCCTGCTAGAGGCACTTTTATACCAGGCAATGCTATCTTAGGCACGACAGAGCCATCCTCAGCAACTCCTGAACCAAAGCATTTGAATCCTTTACTCTTCAAAACCTCCTTTCTATGGTAACCTTTATAGTGGTCCGCTTACCTGCTCGTAGTGGTAAGGTGTGTTCATGTCTCCTTCCTTACCAATACTCACTTCTGTCAATCCACCCTGTTTAAAGGTGGCTTGCAGGACATCATTCTGTACCGATTTACATTAACAAGAAACTGGTGAGCAGTCACAATGGTTTTAGGCACTGGTAAATAATTTTTACTCATTGAAAGGGTTCCTTTACCTTGAATGAATTATAGTTGGAATTTTATCATCATCATTATCACTTGAAAACTAATAATCTTTTTTTAACCAGAAATAGAACTCCCTGGGGACCTCCTGCTAATCTGATGACAGGACTGCTACCGGCTGCTTCGCATGAGGAGTAAAATCAGTGTAGTCATGGTACAAAGGGTTCTACTACTGTAATACAAACAGAGTCTTGTGCAGATACCTATCTGCAACATGAGTGGCAATACTCAGTATTGTCTGTACCCAGTGGGAAATTTTCTGTAGAACCTGTATAGCAGAATAACGTCTCTATGCCCATTCGTTTCTCCATAGAGAGGCGAAAAAGTGCTCAGTGAACCGGTCAGTCCTAATATCTATTGCCTAACAAAATATCTGTATGGTGGCTTTTGATCTTCAAAGTAGACAAAGACTGTTAAACATGCAACACATCCTCACCTGGAAAGTCTCACCTGTACCCAGGATCAGATCTTGGAATGTCCTTCCACGCTTGTGGTCACCTCAGGTGCAATACATAGAGAAGCTAAGGCCTGGGTGTCAGAAGATGTTCAGGTGTGGGGTTCCAGTCCCATCACACGGAAGTACTTTGGTGCTTTTTGCCTATCATGGAGATAAAGGAATTTGGAGCTAGATCTACAGCCTTTGTTCATGATTTTTATTTTGATGGCCGACTCTGCAATTGAGATTTATCAGCCTGAGAGGACCAATGATTCTGAGTTATGCCCCTGTATTTTTAACTGAAGTTGTCTATTTTTTTAACAGCATATTGCAGTGGGGATAATACAAAAGACGAGGCAGCAGTCAGTATGCTGCAGAGGTGCTATTGTTCTGGCAAAAATTTTTGGTTTATTTTTGGCTGTTCACTGAATTCATCCTTTTGCACTTCAGATTACACAACACAGAAAGAATCACCAAACTGACATTCTTCTCCTCTAATACCTGTGTGTGATTTTAATCCCCAAATTTCTGTTTATAAAACTGAACATAGTTTAATCAAAAAGAAGAAACTGCATCTACAAAGATTAATAAATTGTGAAAAGCTATTTCAGCTACTTTGACTAAGAAACTACTCAAGCTAGGAACTACTCAACACTTAAAACTGAATCCAATGCGTTTACTGCAAACACAAAACCCATTCCAGACTATAAAAAAACAACTGCTTATTCTGGAGATTTTTAAAAAACATAAAGTGAGTCAGAAATGTTTGCAACCCTCTGTTGGCTCATTACAGCCCACGAGATTGGGATTTTTTGTCTGTTGGGTCTTGTTTCTTCATGGCATCTTCTGTAGCAAAGCTTGGCTGCACTGAAGGCAGCACTCGGTGCTTTGCAACACCTCCCCCAGGTACCAGGGTACCACGTCCCCGCATCCCTGGTGGCTCCATCCATTTGCCATGATAGTGACCATCCATGGATCTGGTACCGCTCCTTTATAAGTCAAATCTCCCAACTGAGAACTGTGGGGCGAGGTAGGAGACCATAGTGGGGGAGGCAAATCTCATAGCTACCAGACTGACCTTGTTCTTTCGGTGCTCTTCCTGCACTGACAGTCAGCAGCGTTGTCCATGTGGGGACATTGTCCAGCTGCTTAGGTCCAGTGCTGCGTGCAGAAGGGTTCATCCGCTCTGAGGCACCTTAGGCCTCTATTTTTGTCCCTTTTCATTTGCTAACGAAGTCATGAACACAAGATTATTTCTTCAGAAGTCAGCGATACCCAGTGATTATTCCCCTGCTCACTTATAACTGTTTAGTAGCTGAAGCGCTTCCCTGCCAGCAATTGTGAGCTCAGAGACGGAGGCATCTGTTCACACAAACTGAGGTGTGGGAACAAATTAACCCTAGGTTTGGAAAGGGGTGAGTGGGAAGGGGGAGGCTCATTTTAAATACAAGTATCTCAAGCCCTAAGGCAGGCAAGACAGTCCAGGAAAATGCCCCTCTCCGCCCTGCAACGCTATTTGAAACGGACTTCTCCAAATCACACAGAAGCAGTTTTTGAACTCACTAATAAAAAAATCACGAGCAGCAAAGCTGCAGGGTTGCACCTTATTATTGTCTGTTGCCAGCCTGGTTCAGATCTTCATTTTGTAGCTTGGCCTAAATAGTTTATCAGATTCTGTCGCTATGCGGGGCAGTATGATTTGATATTTGTTCTGGTGCAGAAAAGCTTTCACTGGTGTGAGATGATTAAGGACTCATCAGCCTGGAATTGCTGGGTTCTGCTGGCTGAGGTGCCCCTAAGCTTTTGAGCCACTAAACAGAGAGCCCCGTTGGTTTTTTCCATTTCTTTTGCTCTCCTATATGGCTGTTCGCTGTATTTCCTAAATGCAACAGACTGCCTCTCAGCATCCGAGCTGGCTTCCCACCCCTCCTTCTCTGATGGAAGCCTATTCAAGAACAGTCCTCACAAGCTTTCCCCAAAGCTGTTATGTCGTCTGATAAAAGCTTCATGGACAAACACACAATCAGCCGCTTAAAAGCATCTTTTCTAGGGGAATACTCTGCATTCCTGATGGCAATATTCCTGAGGTTAATTAGAATATGTCCAATTTTCATTGTATTTCCATCATCACAGCTTCCCTGCAAGCTGCTATAAAGCAGCACAGACCTTTACAGCTCACTCTTACCTCTTACAGTGACAGCTTTTGACTTGGCAAGGGATGAGCAAAGAGGAGAAAGGAGGAGGGAAGCGGGGAAAGGAGAAGGGTCAAGCCTGAGGCAGAAGCAGCAGTGAGAGTTTGTAACCTTGCAGAAGTCACCCCGGAGCCTTACCCCTGCAGCCTTTCACCCTAAATCCTTCCCTTGTAGACCGAGGTGTGCAGTGCACCTACACCCACACCCCCCCACCCCTGCAGCCAGCGTTAGACAGCAAAAAAGACAAAAGTCCCAAACAAACCAACCCCCTGAGGACGGACATAACTTCAAAATAAAATAATTGGGCCTCAAAAACAGATTTCTCAATCTGTTTCTTGCAACATGCCTGATCTGGACACCTTCAGGCACTTTTTGAAAGAATTGCCGCACGTACATCGTCAGTGTGTAATTGCCCTCAGCAGTGACTACGTGTCGGCGTTCCCACAACCTTTTCTATCTGTGTGCATTGGCATCAGGAGCGCTGAGGCATGGTTAACGGTTTCTTGCCTCCAAATCCACAGGAACAATAAACACAGACATTTTGCGATGTGGTTTGGGCTTAGGTTTGTCCACGTGGTGCTTTGGGTCCGCGTTTGGTTAGGTTTACTGGTCCCTGGACACCAAAAGTCAGAGCAGACTGCTGTGCTCTCCGGCACACGCACGCTGTGATGCAATTAACAGTTACCACCTTTTTCCTTCGAGGTTAAGTAGAAGCAGCAAATAAAATATTGCTCCACTGCTGCTCTTTCTAAAACCACAGGAAGACTTGCACACGCAGCTGACCCTGAACGAATTTTCATCGCAGCTTCCAAAAAAGGGGAAGAGCCGGAGGCTCTGTTTGTTTGTCCTGATAAGGGCTCAGGAAACAGGAGAGTTAAGCAGAGGCACAAGCCATACCGCTGCACTTTGTGGGGAAGAAAATAGGGCTTGGGGCCACTTGGATCCAAAGGAAACACGTAACGGCGGTGCGGAGAACCTTCTTACACAGAAACCTCTGCAGGGTTCTCATTTTCAGCCCATGCCTCAAAGCAAGATGGCCCAGCTGGAGGATTTGGCTTTGGAGCGACAACCCTGTGAAGGACAGGAGGTGAAAAGTTGCTATGACTTACTGTCTTCCTTCTTAATTAATTGGCTTATGAGTAAAATGAACTAATGCGAAAGAAAACTAGACCCATCTTCCCTTGCCAGTAGGTTGTACCTTCCATAGCAGTACTAACGCCTCTTTACCTGGCTGACAACTTTTGAAAGCATAGGGAAACTATAATTTTTGTGACCTCCATGTTTCCAGCAAATTTGGCCAAAATTGACTGGACAATGAAAAGGCAACAGGCAGAATCATTGGCCAACCTGCAGGCATCCAGGCCTCATCTCCACAGAGAACTAGTCCAAAGAGCTCTTGTGCCCAGTGCGGGTATGCGGGTGAGCTCCAAAACTGAGTCCGAGCACCTGTGAGATCACACCTGAGCATCAGCCCTGTCCTCCACTGTGGTTCAGTACCGCAGACAGACAAGTTCGGACATCCAGATGCAGAGGTTTGTGAACTAGATGGGCTTGGAACAACGTCCTACGGAAGGGGACTTTGCAAACCAGCAGCTCTGAATTCCCATCAGCTGTTGTGGGTCTGCTCAAAGGTCAGGCTCCAGGGCAAAGTCAAGGGAGAAACAAAACTCTTAAGAGGCTTTTCTTCAGAGTCGAAAATGCAGGTGGGGATTCGTAGAGGATTGGTATTATTATAAGCAAAAATTATCTTACTGGCACCTAGATACTTAGGTGTTTATTCATCTTCCACTCTTGATAAAGTTAATTAACAGATCTCAGGATAAATGGTTTAGTTATTTACCAGAAAGCTGGCTATTTATGTGATAATCACCCTCACGATTTGTATTCAGTTGATTAATCTTTAGAATAAGCTGAAGCCCTGTGTGAATTGATAACAGCAGGTCCTCATGCTGGGTGGGGTACTCCTTGGCCCAAAATGTCAGCTGCTTTCCAACATGCCATCAATCACCAGGTGAAAAAAAAGAAAAAAGGGTTTAGAGAATGAGAATGTCAACACCTTGGTAGACCTCACAAATCTTTTTCATCAGGAAAAGAAACACTATCATCTCCCCTTGTTATCTTTGGAAAGGTTAGCAGTTAATGAAGGCGAGCGAATTTGCGCTGATAAGCTGAGCTGGAACAGTACAGCACTGCTACAGTCAAAAGAGCAGGAAAATCTTTATCTGTTCTCAGGAAGCCTGTTGTTTGTGAGATTGCTTTAAAACAGAATTATATCCAAAAACTGAACCACAGAATTTGAGAGTTAATGCCAAAACAGAATATAAGACAACTTCCTGGCGCTTGCCTGCTCTGCAAAAATGCTGTGGTTTCCTCTGCCCAGGCACAGCACAACTGCTTCAGCTGCACCTAAACCACCACCACCACCAAAAAGGAACACAGGAGAAAGCCACTCTGAAATGTTCTGACACTTAGTGTGCAGTTGGAGTCGCAGGAGATGGTCACTGGGCATTTCCAACCCTTTCTGGAGGAGCTGTTTCAAGAGCCTTCCTCACCCAGCACCTTAGCTGTGCACAGTTGGGCTGCAAAGTTTAATGCTGAAATAGCCCATGATGAAGAAAAATCTCAGATGATGATTAGCTGGCAATTAAATTTGTATTGATGAAATTCATATTGGATCACATATGGGTTACCTACTGGTCTTCAAAGAACAACAGAGATTAAGGGATTTAAGTCAAATTTCTCAGCGTATTCTATTTCTGCATTTAACAACGTTGTATACTTCAACACATTGAACAAAAGTATAAGCACATACCAGGAAAACTCTTCAGTTAAGGATTTATTTCAGTTGTTTCTCACTGTCTTCCATTAGTCCTCTCAGGGAAACAAAGATCCTCTGGGCACTACACAACCGAACAGAGCAGTCACCATGCCAGCAGACTTTGCTAGAACAAGGAATTCCACCAGTATGGAAGTAGGAAAGCCTAGGTTCCCACAGACCGTGTCAGATAACCTCTGATTGCTCTGGCCATAATAATTCTTGCTTTCTGTATCTTCCCAGTATTCCCATCATGGACCATAAATATTTCCCAGGGCCCTATGTTTTTTCCCACTCCCTTCATGCTTGGAGATAGTTCTTTGCATCTGCTTCCAAGACATTCCTCTGTGCTACCTTGGCATCAGCTATCACTAGCTCTCAAAATTGCCCAAGCAGCTAAAAGGAAACAACACTCTCCTGTTTCTCGCTAACTCCAAACCACAAGTTGCATCGTAGCTACTGCAAACCCACTGTATCATGGGACCAGCACAGAGCACAAAGCATCTCTTAGCTGAGTCTGAGATCACCTTTCATTGTTATAAACAAAGAAAATTATGCCAATTAGTCAAGTGTATTTTATCAAAGCAAATGGTTAAGCAGTTAAATAAAGAATTGGAAATAAAGAACATTTTACATGTAGATACTGATCCTTCCTTGGTTTTGAGACTCAATTTTTTCCCTTCGTCTCCCTTGTTTCTCTTAAAATATATTTCCATTACATTCCTTAGAAACGATTTGTTACGGGAAACAGAAATCGTGAACCATCTCATTTGACTCATTGCTTTTGATTCACTCAGAGTTCTGCACAGAAAGTAGACAAGATGAGTCGGTATCACAGGCAGACTTTTGTTCTCTGGGTTCTCTCTTCTCCTTGTCACTGACTTCAGGGGCCCTGCACTCACACACGCTGCAATATCCTCGGTCCTACCCGCAGTGCTGGCAGTTCCCCTCGGCAGATTTCCACCTCCCTCGCCCAGCACCCCTGCAGTCCCTCCCTGCCCCTCCCGTGTCCCCCTCCATCCCACCGCCACGCGGGGCCTGATCCCATCCCACCGCCTCACCTGCATTTGGCCTCTCCGTTGGACAAAAAGCGGAAAATAATTGGACAAAAAGCAGGAAAGGACTGAAGTAACGGGGAGCTGCGTCTGTAAGGACGGGCCAGCGAGCCCTGGAGGCTGCAAGGCAACGGCTGAAGCCGGCCTCTCCCTCTGTGCGGGCTCTAGCGGGGTCTCCTTCCTCTGCATCTGAGTTTGGCAAAGACTGTAGGAACTCAATACCTCTGAGATGTTATCCCTCAATGCCTTTGCCAAACGTGACCACAGTGACGCAGCTGATGGAAAAGGAGAAGGGCAAGGGGAAGGGAGGAGAAGGTTGGACAAGAGGAGACAGGCAGAGCTGTCACATCATCTTGGTTTTGGTAGGAAAACAGACTACCGCGCCCAGCCAGCTCCGCAAACACTGTGTCCTCAGACGCTGTGCTCTGTTCGGTTTGTCTTCTCCTTCCCAACAGTCTTACTGAAAGTGAATATCCAGGGGAGAGGCAGTTCAATCAGCCACAGTGAAGGATGGGAAGAGAAGCCTCTCTGAAACAGAACGTATGCACGCTCCTCCATCCACCCAATATCCAGCCTGGCAGTATTTGAACGAGATGCAATGACCTTAAAATATCGTTTGTACACACAAATTATCACAGCCTGGTTCCATTCACCACACAAGTGCTTTATAATTTAAAAACAAGCTATTTGGTGGCCTGACAAATACAAGATGTCAGATTCTGGTTGCACAGATATTCATTGTTCTGTTGCCATTAATACTCCTAATCTGTGCCAGGGGAAATGATGTACGTGCATTAAGAACACATGAACCAGACAGCTGTGAGAATTACTTCTAGCAAGGGACCCGCTCCCTGCCCCTACAGAGACTTCTCCTGGGAAAGAAGTGCTCCCGGAGATGTCCTTCACGTGTCCATGGAGGAGCTCTAACTGCGGTGCGATCTGAGAAGAGGGCGAGCCTGGGAACAGGAGCCATCCCAGTGTTGGGATACCCATCGCTCTGGGTTTTTTTCATTACGAGGAGGGATGGGTGAGGATGAAGGGAGCCCGCTGAGTCGGGAAGGCCCCCACTGCCCTGCCCAGTTACTGCTGGGAGGGCGATGGGCACCGCGGGCTGCACAAAGCAGGTCTGGGGGGCTTTCCTCTCCTGTATGGGCTGGTTTTCTGTGCTTGTCCCCCGGACTTCTTCCTGTCACCCCTGCTCTGGTTCTCGCTGAAATGAATCACACACTTTTTGCATACTGCACATCCCCAGGCAAAATATCTCGTGGAAATGCAGCCACCGTTTAGTCACAGTTTGAATTAGATCCGCTCAGGCGCACACTATAGGGGGGGGTTGTTGATTTGTTTGTCGCATATATACTGGCTGTTAATTTTTATTGCTTGTAAACTTTCTCTCTATAAAATCTGTGTGAAAGCTGAACTACCACGTTAAAGGAACGTTACCAGATGGGGAAAATATGGTTGATTAAAGTGGCTGTTTCCATGTTTGCTCAGTGTTGTGACACATCTTCACGTTGGGTAAGGTGATTGGCAGGGGAACAGCAGCAGCGAGCGCTGAGGAGTGTGTGCGTCATGTAGAAATGCCTGGAGCTGAGCAGCCCTTGGTTTTGCAAACTTCACAGAGCTCCCGAGTCTGATTTACTGTAGGTTTTGCTGCAAAAATGAAGAAATTTAAAAAAAAATAATACCAAAATAAGTGTCACAGTTCCTGCTTTAGCCTACTGAATGCAAAATGAAGAAAAAGCAGGGAGAGTGTCTCAGGTGGGGAATTAAGGTTATTTTAACACTACAAGTACTCCACAGAAGGTACAATCCTATTTACTCCCGTGTGTATTAGCTTCCTTCTTTCCATTCCCTTCCAGGAAGGAAGGATGGTTTTCTTGTTAAACCTGAGTGTCCAGCTCTATCACAGACATGGAGTATGATCTGGAACTCACGTCGTCTCCTCTTCCTTCAGCACCCCATCTGTAAAATGGGGGTAACACTCCTTCCCCCTTAGTCCTGAGCCTCGCAAGTTTTCAGTGCAGTTTATTCTATGTGTGTGTAGATATATACTGAGCTATAGACAGAAATACACAGACTCTGATTTTCCTGGCCTCTAGCTCGTATAATAAAGTGAAAATACTTAGCTTTTAGTAAAGAGTGAGCATGGTGGAGTTTCCATTTCTGTCACCAACGTTTTTGTTCCCTAAACCCTGCTTGATACCCAGAGAGCTACACTGCCTGGTGAAAGGCTTTGTGGTGCATTGTCATTTACAGAGGACTAACCAACAATGTGCAAACCTTAGGGATGAATTTTATTTTAAATATTCTTGTAAATGGAAGAATAATCAGACTTGCTCTGGCGTGGTAATTTATGAGCTGCTGACAGGCGACAGCTTATGATCTTCCCTTAGAGGGCATGAAGTGCTTTCTGCCAAAATTATTGGTCCTTCAGACATTTTTTAACTTGTGTAAGCTGAGCTTTTCCTCTTGGGCTTGTAGCAAAGGATGCCTGCCTACTCCAGGCACGTTCCGAAACAAAAAACACAGTATGGGATCATTTCTGTGCAAGGATATGACATGCAATTTAACTTGGCGGCATGATGTCAGGCAAAATAATTCACTTCAAGGGAGGCTTTGCCATCACAGCAGTTGAATATTCAAATGTAGCCACCGGCCAAGAATTCAATCACCAGGGTGTCCCCTTTTTGGGCTTAC
The DNA here is from genome assembly GCF_000690535.1 of Cariama cristata. NCBI lineage: Eukaryota > Metazoa > Chordata > Aves > Cariamiformes > Cariamidae > Cariama > Cariama cristata. Next base: position 58,131 of record NW_009635236.1, read on the forward strand.
CTTTTGGGGCCTGACATGCAGAGGACAGACACCTTTCCCTTGACAATTGGCCCTCAGTCACTTTGAAAACCTTAGCTAAAGCTTTTGTTTTCAGCATCACTCTAATGGTGCTGCTTCTGTTGGTGGGCAGTTAGCAAGAAGAAAAAGAAAAAGAGGTGAGGAGGCAATTTTTTTGATTGTTAAATAATCATGTACTGCTGAACTTTGCAGAAAATTTGGAGGTATGGAAAATGTATGTCCAAAATGAAACGTATGTCAAAAAAAGCAAAACATGGGCATCAATTATTAAAGTATTTTGTTCTAGATGTGCAGACACAACACAACACTCATAACCCCCTCAAAAAAAAAAGCTCGTTTTGCCCTGTCACGCTTATTCCTTCCCTGCTATCCATGAAAGGCAGCTTTCTGAGCTGACCCTTCTGGTCTGCAGCCCCGTGGTCAGCCCAGTGCTGGCGCTCCGGGCACCCCACTTTCCTCCGTGGGTCCCTTTGGGGCATTTGGGAGAGCCAGGCGGCTGCGTGGTGCACACCGCTGGACAATCCAGGCACTGCCACTCCGGGAGCCGTGTACCTGGAGGTCACCGCAGCACCCGGAGGTGGACAATCACCCTGAATTTGCTCCCACGTACAAACAGCAGAACTGATGGGGATGAGTTATTTCACCTTTTCCCCCAATTTCAGAGCACAATCTGTTCTGTTGCCAGGTCCATTTAGGCTACGCAGACAAAGATTTTGCAAAACATCCTTGACCTTGCCATAGTGTTTTCAAAATGTTTACTGAATTTCAATGAAAAGAGATGCATTCTGCTGGGAAGTAATGGGGAGGAGGAGATTAATGTCACTCTGGTGCTAGCAGTGGGTAAAACACTAAAAGAGATTAAAAAAAAATTTCAAATTAAATCTGAGTTTTACAGCACCACAGGAATTGATTAAATGCCTGCCTTCTTTTGATATAGTACTCTGTCTGCTCACTCTGCTGACGAGGGAGGTCCCAGGGATGGGGCTGGGGTCGGCTGCTGCGCAGCGACTAACGCTGCCCACCTTGCCAGGAACTCCCTGGGTGTCCGCCAGACCGTCTGTGGGCACGGCTTCATCAGCACCGTCCTCCTGGGGAAAGAGCGCTTCAAATCTCAGCCAAGAGGTGTGCGACCGAGCACCTGGGACAAAGCAAAGCTTTCCGCTTTTGCTCAGAAGAGGCAAAGCCTGCACAGCGCCCGCGCAGACCCGACAGCATCTGCGAGCCCTCCTCTGCCTCTCGCCACATCTCCCCTGTGGCCAAGGGGACAAGCCAGCCCCTCAGCCCACCCATTCCGCTTCTCACACCGAATGCCTTGAGGCCACCGGCTCACTGCAGCCTCGAGCCAAACCCTGTTGAAATCCCACGGAGACCTGCTCCTGATCCCACGGCTCCCCACGGCTGGGATTGAAACAGCCCCATCCTCCTAAAAACACACTCCCTTCTAACCTGAGAATACACCATTTAAGGTTTGGTTTTTTTTCTGTTCCCATTTATTTCTCATCACTGTGTCTGTGATTACTCTCCCTCTTACCGACATGCCTTGCCCAATTCCTCCCGCGACGCTATCGGCCGGGATGATGAGCATCTGAGCTCGTCCGTTGCTGCTGACGCAGGCGCTGACAAGCGGAGGAGCGAGCGCCAGCCCCGCCGGGGCAGCTTTTAGGGACCAGGGGAGAGGGGGGCTGACGGGCTGGCAGATAGCGAGAGCTGGCAGCCCTTGATCACCCTTCCCTTTCTGGCTCCGGGCACGGAGCGACGCAGGGACAGACCCATACATTTCACTGCCCTCGGCTTGCCAAGAGCCCCTGCCTACCTGGCTGATCCAAGCCCTGCCCGCCGCACTGTTACGCGGCCAGCTGGCAGCTTTGCAACGGGATTCAGTGCTTTTTATTAGGTTGTTTGTTGGGTTATTTCCCCTTGCGTGCACCCCTAGGATAAAGAAACGTGCGTGGCATGACTGCGCAAGGCCTGCTCTAGCAGAAAACGCAGCGAGGAGGCAGGAGGTGAAGCACCATTTGAAGAACGATGAAGCATGCCCTTAGTTTCTCTCCCTAGAAGAGGGACTGGATCCTCAAATTTTTCATGACATGGTCCCTGTGAGCACAGGGGCTTTGGGGCAGGAGCTAATCAGAAAGCAGCCAGGGTCACAGTTTGATTCTGCTTGATCAAAAGCCTCACCACAAACTGGTGTGTCCTGTATCGCTGGCACAATATAGGATGCAACAGTGAATAGAGCAAACCTGGGACTGGCAGCGTTCACCTTTGTGCAGCACACAGAGAGAGCGGTATAGCTCAGGAGGAGGAGGGTGATGATCGGGAAGCCCAGGCTCTCAGGTTCATGCACCTTTTCCACTGCCATACCAGCTCCTGGCAGCACTACCAGAGCTCACGGGGTGAGCAGCTGGGCAGGGGGCAGCAGGTCAGCCCCTGGCAGGCACAGGGCCATGCAGAGGTGTTGAGTTAATGGGAAACGATCCGGCATTCCAGAAAGGAAAGAGCACAGAGCCAGGGGACAGGCTGCAGACAATTGCAAGAAGGGATGAAAAGGTGGGAAAGGAGGATTTCTGCTTCGGGAAGGGAATTTCAGCACCCTTTGCTCTGTGCTGCTAGAGCACCCTTTGCGAATAGAGCATCCTTTCCTCACAGCTTCAAGGGCAGAACTAGAAATAGGCCTTTTCTTACGCACAGGAGCGCTTCTCTGGCACTGGACTGGTGGCAAGGCACATGTGGAACATCACGGTCCCAGCCACACTTCTTCTCTTGCCAGCTCCAAAGGGCCATCAGGCACTTGTCATTTTGGGGTGTGATTCCTCCTTAGAGAAACAGTTGAGTTAAAAGGGGGAGCAGAGGTCTTTTCTCCATTGCCATGGCCCACAGACCTTGTTCCAGCAGGAGGGAAGAGTGATAAGATGCTGTGGTCTCTCTGTTTGCACTGCCTATGGTGGGAGCAGGGCTACAAGGCCACGTAGCTCCCCTTCCTCCATCCATCAGCCCCTACTCTCCTGATTTTAGCATCTGGGATTTTCCCTAAGCCTCAGCCCTTGGCACCAGTTGAGAGTATGGGAAGTTCACCTTTGTCCTAGAACAGGTGGGTTTCCAGTTCCGCGTTGAGAAATGTGCACTGACTACACTCAAGTGGATCCCAACTGTGGGAGTAATTTTACAACATGATGATTTCTAGGTGACTTGCGGGCATTCAGAGGCTGCTTTTCCCCAGAAGATCAGCACAACACCTTGAGCTAGGCTTGTTGCATTGCAATTACTGTGATGAACTGCCAGAAAGTCAAATCAGGAAAGTTATACATAACGGGCCAGTATTTCTTCACTCCGCTTTGCTACCAGCTCAGCCACCTTTCCCTGTGTGTTCCTCTGCTAGCGATGCTTCTGGTGAGAAGGTGTTTCTTCTTTTGTATTTGACCAATTAAAAGAGAATTACTATGCCTAAGCTCTGTTTCACTAATGAATCTGGATTTGTGTGTGAAAGAAGGCAAAAAAAGGACATCTACTCTAAACCGCAAACTTCTTGAGTGTCCATTCCTGCAACAGAGACGTTACATAATATAACAAGTAAATAAAGCTTTAGCAGCCCTTTATCCTGTAAAATTCTCACTTAGCTCCTGGGGAGCAAGGCTGATGCTGGTGGTCATTGTACAGATCCTTTCTGTATCTCATCGCAGGGACAGAAAAAGCTCAGGCAGAGCCTTTAGTGTCTGCTGCTTGCTTAACTGTCGCTGGCTCATATCGTTTTCCATTAGCCCACGTAAAATAAACCCGGCAAGGACAAAAGCTAGAATAAGTGTTACTACATACATTCTACATTAGGCTGTTAAAGCACAGCAGAAACAAAATGTGTCGCCCGCTGCCCCGTACGGAGGCCCGTGGGCAGTGGTGGCCCGCG
>NW_009635236.1:62073-65914 GCF_000690535.1 Cariama cristata
GACCCTCGTGGCTCTGAAAAAGGATCCGGCCGCCCCCACCGCTGGCTGCGGGTTGCAGAAATGTTGAAATGTGAGTTAACCTGGTGCCTCCTCTCCAGGTGGGAGCTCCCCGAGCGCCTCTCAGACACAGTCACTGCCTGATTAATGCAAGTGGTCGCACGTTAGGAAGCCTTGCTTTTTTATTTTGCAAAAGTAAGGCGAGAAAAAACAATGAGTTGACTTTTCAAATTTCAGTTTCCCTCCCAACAGAAGGAAGGTAACGCACGCTGAGCGACGGGGTTTCTCCTACTGAGTTGTGGAGCTTGGCTATGGATTAATGAGAGAAGGCATTGACAGGGTTGAGGAAAGCATGGGGTGCCAGGGGCCAAGGTCCTGCAAGACCCCAGACTCACTATGAAACCATGGCCATGCTGTGCCTCCCACCCAACACCATTTTTGAAATGCCACAACACTTCTGTGGTGTTACTGCTAATACTCAAATTACTCTGTGCAAAACTAGGACAACTCCTTGCCACCCAGCGCTCTCAGGAGACAGAAATCGTTCCTGTGTGCAAGGGCTCAAATACCGCAGGGTAACACGCTGAGCCACCACCGCAATGGAAAACTTCTGGAGCGACACTCTCCGTTCTGCTTCAGTGCTGGAGTGTAAGTATTTGATACTGCAAATTTTGGAAAGATGAGGCAGTAAAAAGAAGGCCGAAATTAAAACACTGGTTTAGGTTAACACAGCCATCACGTAGCAGAGCACCACAAAGGACACAGGGAGGTGTAGAACATGGTGTTTGAGGACAGCTGTAACTGTATTTCTGAAAACTCTCCATGAAGAAACAGCCCTATATTTCTGATTGTGGATGTATGTGCTCATTGATACCCAGACAAATACTGAAGGGGTGAAGACCTCAATTCTCAGAAATAAGAGACTATAACAACATTCAAACATAGCCCGAGACGGCAGCCCTAACCCCGTCCTCTGATCGGCTGGAATAGGCTGGTAGGGCCAGGCAGAGCCCCACGGGATTGCACCTCCACAGATCTGCCTGCAAGATGAGAGATTTAGGTTTTCTACAGCTTAGCAAGTGATTATAGAGATAATGGAGGCAATTTGTCACCAAGCAAACCTTTACGGAGACTTCCCAATATGAAGATCTTCCCCTCACATTGTGCATCTTAACATGAATAATGTTAGTCTCACAAATTTTGCTACTTCAGGTTTTCCCCAACTTACGGTCTTTTTTCCCCCTCTATTTCTACAAAAATGGAAAGCTGCTTCCCAAACACGTTCCCTCGCTTGCAGTGCTGGCCAGGCAATGAACAGCTTCACCCACAATCAATACGCAGAGTTTTCCCAAGTATATAATGCAGTAGGTAAAGAGATGAAGATAGATTTTTTCCTGTGTAAGCTTTCTGCAAGAAACCGGAGTGTTTACTTCTCTTGCAGTAAATCTGCTCACCTCCTTTTAATCATGATGATGAAATCAATTAAAGATATTTTACTTGTCTGTCCAAAAACTAACGAGGAGAAGATTTAGAGGCAAGCAGGGTATTCTTGATACTGAATCACTGGATGGAGTCTCAAGAGACTTGAGCTAGCCCCTAAGTCTGCCAGCCTGAAGAGCCTAGGTAAGACTTTCACAGCGCTGGACAAGTCTGAAAACACTCCAGACCACCAGTCCCTTAAACTTTACTTTGCTCCTGTGGCAGAACAAAGCAAAAGCTCTATGTTTGATTAGAGCTATTACCATACAAAGGGGAAACCAGTCCATTTGAGGGAGCCAACTTACAGGAACAGCTTGTTTACTTTCGGACAGGCAGTGCTGCCTATGAGAGCCCCGTCTCAGGCACAGCTCCTGCTGACTTCAGTGGGAATCTGCTATGAGTCAAAAGTGGAGGCTCAGTAGTGCTCTACAGAGAAGCATAATCATAATTATAGCAAGGATTATAATTGGAGACTTTCAAAGTCAATCAGACTGCTTCTGCTAATATCGATGGCTGTCTGGTGGCTAAATCGCCTAGACTAATTCTTTTTTAACACCTCAGCCATAAGACTCATCATTAGACAAATGCCATATCCTAATATATACTGCAGCTTAAACACAATGAGAGCTTCAATCTGTTTTTTAATCTCTGTGATATTCTATCTTGTTGCCCACATACTGGGGAAAAAAAAAAAAAAAGTTTATTGTAGGCAGAAGACTGCACGGGCTGTTCTCCATCAGAAGGTTCATGCAGTCTTCTTGTCCCTGAGAAGTGATGGGCTCCTGCAGACCTTTGGTGTATGCTGACATTTGAAAAATAAGTAATAAACAAAACTTAAACCAAATGTAAGTGGATTGCTGCAGCCCTCGATGCTGCATCTCAAAAATTTTCTGAAAGAAAGGAGCATACCGATGTCTATCAGATTTGTAAACGGAAGGAAAAGGTCAATAGGCTGCTCAAATCCTAAGCAGCCCTTGCTATGATTCAACGTATTTGTACAGTTACCTACTCGGTCTGTGCAAGAGTACTTGGCGGGGAGAAAACAGACCCTCGCATATCCCAGTCCCCTGTTCCCCTCCTGTGCTACTTGCAGAGTGTGCATTTGGTGTCCCAGCTGAAGAACCTGTCCAGGGGCAAGCAGATGCACATCCCATGGAGGTGGCACTTGTACCGGGTCTTCAATCAAGGCGAGGGCCTTCAGGTCGTGCTCCTCAGGGGCGCAGGCAGGGTCGGTGCCACTGAGTAGTACCCTGAAGTTGTCTGCAATATTTTTAGGCTTGTTCATTCCCTGGATCTGTTTTAAAAGGCAAGCGTTGTACTTGGAGATGGCAGCCCATGTTTTCAGAGCGAGATTCCACCAGCAGTTAATTCAGGCTGGCCTGATTTTCAGTGCCCCAATTTGAAGCAAGTTCCTCAGCTCCTCACAAAATGAAGTCATTTTTAGTTAGAGACCTACCTTTTGGTAACGGATTGGGAACATTACGACCTGCCTTTAAACTGTAATGCGTTACAAAATTAGAGGGACAATTTATGGGACAGCAGATACATCCCTTTGCAAGTTACTCACTCCCCAGTGCATTATATCCTTATAATGAGTCAATAAAACAAGTCACAGCTATAGCACAATGAATGTCAAGAGGCACAATGGACAGCAGGTATTTTTAATGCTTTACCTTGTCAGCCTCCTGAACAAGCACTCGTACTTTTGGGAAGTTCACTGTACAAGGTAAGTGACTATCGGTATTTCGGCTGCACCTCTCGTACTGCAGCGAGATCAATACCGCGCACCGGTGTCAACCTTGCTGGAGGAGAAAGGTCAGCTCAGCCGTTATCTGGCCCGAGGACAAGCGCTGAGGCCAAGAAGTAGAGAAGTCTTCCAGGACTCAAAGGCTTAGGGTAACTAAAGCTAGACACAGACAGCGTTTACATTCATGGGGTTTTGCAGCAGTGAAGATTCATCCACCAGTCAGCTGAGCTGTGTCTGAGATTTACTGTGGAGCAGTCACACATACGGGCTTTGAACGGGCGGAGGGATTGAAAGCCACATAAATCCTTCCAGTCCACAGAGATTCATGCTCTTTCAAAAGCAGCATAGGGTGACAGGGCATAGCTTTGAAGGGCCTAGCTGAAAGCACTAAGCTTTTGTTATTTTGCAGACCACTGCCTTTCAGTTATTATTTTTTACTTTGTTTATTTATAGTGCTACTCAAAACTGAGTACATATTTTGCTCTGGGGTAAATAAAAGACTAAAAAAGATAGCTATCCTTGCCTTCAGTCTCTCAGAAACAAGCCCATGTCAGCTAAAAATTCAGCATTTCTCTTTTGTAGCCATGAATCGGGGGTGTTGGTTGACGAGAAGCTCAC
>NW_009635237.1:0-3238 GCF_000690535.1 Cariama cristata
CCCCCACCCTTCCTACCGGGGAAATTGTGCTGGGAGAGCAAATTTCTGAAATATCTAGCGCTTTATTTTTTTTCCTTTTTCCATCGGGACTGGCGATGGCTTGCTCTTAACCAGAGGAGTCTGGAGGTGTTTATAGAAAAGCTGGTGGACGCTTTTCGTTTTCAAAGCGAGTCTCCTGAAGAAATATGAAACACTTCTCAGTAATGAAAGGCATGTGTTCTGTGAGGGAAACTTTTCCCCATCTGCTTTGTAATGCTGGAGGAGCAGACGTAAGGGCTAATATTTACAAGGAAAAGGTGACTGTTGTACTAAACTGTTCCGTTTTGGTTCTGCTGCTACTTTACAGCAAAAGTTTCTCTGAATTTTTTCCCATTCTGAAACACTTTGTCATCGCTTTTGTAATTTTTGAAGTGGCGACATTATTGTACTACTTGTTGCTCATCTGAATAAAAAGAATGCAACATACCTAAAATAACACAGCTTTAAAAGCGTGGACTTACTACGGGAACAGGTCTAACACATCATGCTACTTAAAGTTGACTCTGAAGCTGGCCAGACTTAAAAGAAGCATGTCTTTTAAATAATATGAAAATCTCTGTCTCGATATAAATAAGTATCATACTTGTTAAAAGGAGAGGAGGTTATGTGGCTTTTTTTTCCTGTAATTGCAAGGCCAAACTGCAAAGTAGCTTTGTAGGCATGAGAATTATATGTGGGAACAGAAGAAACTTGCTTAAACGTTATGTTTAATGTAAACCTCACTTCAATCTACTTGAGGTGTTTGGAATTGCTTGATTATCTGCATTATTTGTGTAGTCTCATGTGTACTCATATAGGTACTGACTTTAAACAGTAAACAGAAATTAGAGCCGTTCATTTGTGTTAAATTCTGAAGTTTTCTTCCCCCGCCCCCCAGCGCACGCTCCCTGGAAGGCCTGCCAGGTTAATTATGAGAACAGCTACTTTGACAACATTTCCTCTGATATTTTTAAATTGCAAAGAGAAATAAAGCAGAAACAATGGAAAAATAATTGGCGTGCATTAGAATAATGCCTGTTGAAATACATACTGGGAGTGTTCAAAATGTTAAAGCTGCTACTTCTTCAGTTGGTCTTACCAAATACAAACGTATGCAGGACAGCCCATTTCAGCCTGCATTTTTAGGCCGTAATAACTTTTAGTTTTAGCTAAAAGTAGTTGAATTTGAGATTTTGCTGCAGGTATGCCTGCAACCCACGTTAACTTCTTAGCTGTCATGTTCCCATTTGTTTTGTTTTGTTTTGTTTTTTAATTCCCCTGTAGTGCTAACCATATAGTGTAAACACTGAAAATTTCTCCTGGTGTTGAGAGAATAATAGCAGGCATTGTATGAGCTGCTGGAACCATACCTGACTCCGCCACCTGGAGTTTGCTGCTTTGAAATGAATCGCTTAACTTGACGTGGGGAAATTTGCAGTAGCATTCTGTCTTTCCTAAATGAAAGGAATGCAGGTAGTTGCTTAGTTATACCAATATAATCTTCCCCCAAATTTGTGTGTTTTTATGGTGGAACTCTTGAGGTGTACTAAAGCAAAGCAACACCCTTCAAGATAACTGCACTGAGATTTGCAGATAAGCTTTGATACTAAAATATTTTTAAATCTCTTCACTTTTCTATGTCTTTCCTTTGATTGCCTTTTGTATTAAAAGATAGTGGGCTGAAAAGCCCGCATAACTTCTTTCAGGATGTTTTACTTTCTGAGACGAACTGCGATAGGCCGTGGTTTCTTGCTCGGCACAGTCTACACAAAGAAAATTCATCCTGTCGGATCAAGGCTGTTTATTATCTTGAGAGACAGGATGCTGAATACAGCTTGGTGGTTGATGCGAGCGGGGTTGTTGCTCATGGTCTATATCACAATGTTTTTGCAATTGTATTCAGTTGTAGTAATGTTTCATGGGGAAGAACAGGTTTCTGGGTAAATGTAAAGAACTTGATTCTTAAGGTTTCCAGAATAAATATTCAGGCAAGAAACTTTTCTCACGAAATAAGCATGCATCATAATTAGCTTTTGAAATAATTTCTGTATACCATAAACTTTTATGCAACACTATATCTGCCATACAGATTAAAATAACTTCAAACACTCAAAGACCTTTATAATACTTCAGTTAAGCATTGTAACGTAAAGCAGAATCGTCTTGAAAGAAGTTTTGGATCTTGTCAGTACGAAAGTATTACTTTGCATATATTTCTATACTAATCAGCATTTTTCCTTCTCCTCCACCTCCTTCCCCCACAATTTTTAAGGATTTCATCTTTGGCTTGTCAAATGGACATTAAGCGACACTGAGTGTTAACTGCGAGAGCTCTATAAGCACAGCGACTGCTGGGATGTTGCGACAGAACGGTGGAAGTAACAAGCGTGGTTTGGGATTAGCCCGACTGTCTACGTCCAACTTCTTCACCATCTCTAATTCAGGAAATTGGGGAATGGGGCGCAGCACCAAGAGCAGCTCTCTGAGCAGCATTAGCTCCAACTCTGACTGCTATGATAATCCTTTTGTGGATCCAGAATATATCATGCAACTGGTGAATGATGTCAGAAAATTTGCAGATGTGCTACTCTATTTGAAGGAAGCCATTCTTTCAGAAGGTGTGTCAGTTGTTCTTTATTCTTAATTCTTAGATTTTCTGAAACTCTCACAACTCCATTCATATGGTTTTGACTAGTCTTTACTGTGGTTGTTCCCACTTGCCATTTACCTTGCCCCTTTATCCTTCTTGCCTCCCCCCTCCCATCCCCCAGAATGATGATTACAGGAAATGGTGGCTGTTAGCTTGGGTTCTGTATTTCCTCATCAGAACACTGTGCAATCTGTTTCATAATCATAACAAGGGAAAATAGGCTTTTATCAGGCAGTCTAGGCTGATGCTAAAAGTTAGTGAGACCATCAACTGATTAGTTTTTAACCACCGCAATGTTTTTTGTAATTCCAAAGAATTCTGTTAATTTTTTGGTGATGTTTCAGTTTTCTAGGCTGTTTTGGTTTGGTTTTTGAAAGTCTTATATGCTAGTCGTTTGAGTTTTAAGATAGAATGCAACTCTGTGCTTTCTTCCTCTACAAGGTAAGTATTTACCGTCTTCTGCCAGCAGGTGGAAACTGCAAATTTTCTTGCTTATGAGGAGTGTGCATTACTGTGTGTTCCTGTTCCTTTAGGAAAATGATATTAGTCCATTTTTGGTCATCAGCAGGA
>NW_009635237.1:3269-21289 GCF_000690535.1 Cariama cristata
TATCTAACTTCTACAGAAATGTTATCAAGTTAATAGCCGAAATGATATCCAGACCAGTTTTGTATAAGAAGTCCTGAGTGCTGAGCATTTGCAGTCACCTCTGTGTTTCAAGTGAGTCTGCACACAGCTGAAATAGCTCTACCGAAAGATGTGAACAAATTTAACAGAACAATAATTTGAGACTAGCGATCATTTTGTGTCCAAGTGTTTTTACTGAGCAGGCAGGATCAGCAGAGTTATTTGTGAGGTGGGGTGTCTGGTGCCTACTGACACTGAGATGGGCATCCTGTAGGAAAGGACTATCAAAATACTGAAATGTTCCAGTTGCCATGCAGCAGTTGTTAATTAATGTTCAGTTTAAAATTTTGGACTCGGAAGATCTGAAAAACTAGCATGGAAGACAGGAATTGTCATCTTGTTTTATACTACATTGTGGAATTAATTTGTGAAACAGTGTTGTCCATTTAGAGAATTGTTAATTTATGAAGAAGAGAGGTTTCGTCTCTACAATTGGGAGTGTTCTTTTGACCTCTGCCTCCAAAATCTCGTAATACAGTGAATTCTGTAATATTGGGCTTGCTTACAGCTGTCTGGAGACAACCTCCTGGAAGCTGCATAGTTTGGATTGTATTTCTCCATCTTATTTATCTTTTGGAAATGTTTACAGTTGTCTATCCAAAAATTAACAAAAACTTACCAAGGTGATTGAACAGACTTCTTACACATAAAATTCTGGTTTGTAATGCTTGCAGCTTTCCACCATCCTGAAATTAGTTACATGAATTATTCCAAAGTGGAATCAATTGCAGAGATAGGAAATTAATTTCTTCCCTTTTGGACAGCATTATTCTACTGACTTGATGTAGATTTTGTTGAATAGTAAAACTTTGCTCTCAAGTTTATGAAATAAGAACTAAAAATAAGTTTGCTACTAGCTACAGAAAAAAAATTATTTTGATGTATGTATGCTGCATGCATCTTCCAACACTTCAGAAGTGGCAAATGTAAGTGGTAGAACAGAGTTGCATCAGTGAGCTCCTATATTTGCATGGTAAGCGTTCCTGGCGTCTGCTGTAGGCCTTTCAGCCTCTAACCACTATTCCCACAGTTGGCTTCTGCATCTATTGTTAGTTGTAGTACTGCCACTTTGGCAGGATTGTCTAAAAACTCCTTTTTGTGCACAGTAACTCTACTCTTGACCATACAGCTCCCTGTTTGCCAGGGCTGACTGTTCTACTGCTGGGGTCTGCATCGGTAGGTGGGCTGATTCCAGGGCGTGCATGCCTTGAATTTCGTACCAATTGATGGTTGTAGGCCCTACTTGTGTTATCTGAGCTGCCTTGGAAGAAACTAGCAGTTATTCACTCATGGTTCACTTAATGTTCTCCTGATGCAGTGATACTGTCTTGGATGAAAAATCTAAGCTATTTTGGATTATAACATGTATTCATGTCTAAACTAGATCATGAGTGCCTTTGGGTTATAGACTTGTACCATATTTTGTATAGTACCAATGCAAGTTGATATATAACATGAAGAGTAAGTTCAGACCTATTTTAAGGGGAGAGTGTTATATAACTGACACTTTCTGTAGATTTCAAAGCTATTTCTCTTTGCATTACTTATGCAAACACCTCCACCCCCAATTCCACAAAAAATCCAAACCATCCCAAGCCCACAAACAAAAAACCCTCTGAATGTAACTGTAGAGTTGAAAAGTTTGTCAGCTGCATGGACATGAGGGAGCTGCAGTTGCCTCTTGTGTTGAGTGAAATACCATGTGTTCCATATGCTTCAATTCTTGCTGTCTCTTTTTAAATTCCCATTTGAATGTAGGCATTGTACTCCCTGTATGTAACAATTTGTTATTAGCGATCCAACTTGAGGCATAGGATCAAGATACTTTACCAATGTCTTCATTAAAGAAGAGGTCTGGGCATTTTTTGAACCTAGGTCAATGAAACCAGTGCTGTTTCACAAGAATTTTTTTATTTAATTCTACTTGATGACAGGCTGAACCTGTAGTGGTTGAACTGTACAAACAGTGCATCAGTCTCTTGGTCCAGTCTTCAGCTAAATTTCCAGATGAGTGAGATTGTGTCATATGGCTGATATTAGTAAGGATAGCTATATTGTCATCATGTCTGTGTTGGAACTGAAAGGTCGTCTTCATTTGTTGCATTCATACTTTATGAGGTCAGAGATAACTGAAATATACTGAGGAGACTCAAAATAAGTCAATCTTCTTTCATTTCTGATAAGAAGAAAATGAAAACAGTTCCTCAGAAACCCCTGCCTGGAAGGCCAAACCTGAGAGTGTATGTTGAGTTAATACCTAGAAGACTCAGATCATTAGCTGCAATCTGTGCTACTCTGAAGACTGTTCATTTGAGTTTTCAGTTTTATTGATGGCGTTCTGTATTCTTGATGTACCCTACGTGTAGTTCTTATTTCAATTTTAATGTACATCCTGAGTGCAAGCTGTTGAGACATAATGGCTTGAAAGCTGGTAAGTTTTCTCTTCGTGTTTTGAGTTCCAATAGCAACTTTTCAGTTACTGGTTGAGAATGTGAGAACCTAATTGTTGCCTTCAGCTTGCACTCGTCTTTGAAAAGGTAGGGCATGTTATGAAATACAATCTAAAGGCTGGAGCTATCTGTCATCTTCAGAGGTAGTGGCACTCAAGAAGAGAAGTAACTTTCCATGGTAGAGAATGTTTTAGGAACTGGGAAGTTGTTTGCCTCCCACGGGGACTTGCTGAGGGCTTAACAACCTGATCACAGCATTGAAAATACTTAAGAATTTGAAGTGTGTGAGGTATACTTAAGGTATATCCTGTCATTTGAAGAGGTTAATTCTTGTCCCAAAACATGGGTGTGATGTGCCTGCAAGTAAGTGCTGTTGAATTTTTAGGCTGGGTGATTTCTACATGCATAATATGTCCTCTTGGAGAACAGGAGATATGGGGTAACTGCTATATACAGTCCAATCTTTTAAAAAATATAAGGATGCCTATACCTCATAGAAGTTGTATAGAAAGCATGTAAGCCACTTTTTGGGACAAAACATGTAGGACCTACCTCTTACAGACTTATATTAGAGAATGGTCTCAAGTTGCACCAGGGCAGGTTCAGGCTGGATATTGGGAAGAACTTCTTCACTGTAAGAGTCGTCAGGCATTGGAACGGGCTCCCCAGGGAGGTGGTGGATTCACCATCCCTGGAGATGTTCAAAAAACATTTAGATGTGGCACTTCAAGACATGGTTTAGTGGGTTTAGCAAGCATGGTGGCATTGGGTATGCGGTTGGACTTGATGATCTTTGAGGTCTCTTCCAACCATTATGATTCTATAATTTATCAGTTCAAAAATAGTATTGCTTATTGCATAGATATGCAAAGTTGAGAATCTATTTAAGAATAGGTATTTATGTATGAGATTGGTGACACTAGAGTCTGTGCTGTTACTGCGTATAGTAAATGCCAATGTTGCTTTAAGTAAATGATGCCACTGTGTGGTCTTTGCTCAAATAAGATTCATTTACTCAGTTTTAAAAGGACCACACAAAACATTCTTTAGAACATGGTCTTGACTTCCTAATTAGAAGATATTTTACTAAGTGTTTCACTTTTAAACAGTAAATAGTGGCTTTTACTTGTGTCACATCAGAGATGGAGGAAACATTCCTGTTTCCCTAATCTGAAGATAGTTAGCTACTAGTTTTGTGACGTCAGCTTTTTTTTTTTTAAGGAATGTAATGTATGCTTCATACTGTAAGGTCTGCCCTTGGGACTGTGGGAAATACTGTGTTTCATTATGAATAGCTGTAAGGGTAAAATTTGCATGTGGTTTAAAAGTGCAGGAGTAATTATACTTTAATATATAATCTTCTTGACTGTACTTCAGAATATATTTTGAAATTATTGCTTGCTTTATCACAGACTTTGAAGTAATCTTCAAAGTGTGATATTGTGTGCTTCATGTGGGTAATTCTGCATCCTTTTCATGAGCAAAATGTTTTTCCTCAACTTTGCCCTATCTTCAACTAATGTAAATTGAAGCTTATTCCAAAATGTTAATATACCCTTTTTTCCAGATATCTTGGAAAACAGAATAGCAAGATAAAGCTCTTACCTTTCATCGTAGATTTCTCTTTGAGGATCAGATTTTGCTGTCTGGTTTATTATAAGATGTTTTGGGTTTTTTTTAAAAAAAAAAACAAACAACCAAAAAAAAACCCAAAAAAACCCACAAACAAATAGAAAGCAGAGGTGAAAATACTGGTGAAGCTGAATGGCCTGGTCAGGGATGTCTGCATCCTCTTTATAGTAGCACCAATACTTTCAAATGGATCAGAAATGCTGCCTAACTTGAAACCAATCAGGTCATTATTTTTGAAAGATAAGATATTCAGCCCAGTGGGACAATTTTAAAGGTATGTCAAGTTAAATCGTTTCCTCTGAATTAGGAACCTGTAATCTCTAGTGACTTCAAAACCTTGTTTTAGCACCATGGAGATTGGCATTATTCACATGCTACACTAAAAGCCAAAAACTGTCTACTGAATATAGTGTCTGAGGGTGAAAGATGGATGATTTCTCTTTGGCCCTTCTAGATTTGATAATGTGTGCTTTTTTAGTACTGTCCATATTTTTAGTAGGATTAAGGCACTGTAGTATTTTTAGCATTTGATTTTTATTTCTTTATTTTCTTGTAGTGTAAAATATTAATATACTTTTTCTGAGGTAGAATTTTGAAAGTCAGTTTGTCCTGTTTTGCTAGTGAAATCTGAAGTTCGTTAGCTATTGCAGTGAAGATTACAGATTGAAATTATGGTAATTTATAATATGAGGTGTAATTTTACTGTTTGTTCTTTATTCCAATTTTGATATTTCTCAGTGAAAGGTGCTGTCTTTGATACACCTTAAACTGGATGTATTTACCTGTCTAATGACACCTCATAGTATGAATGCTTGGTAGGTGGGCAAAGTGCTCTAAACAAGGATCTGATAAAGTGTTTACCTTACTTTGCAGCAGTTTCTGGAAGGAATGTTTGGGTGGGGTTTGTTTTTGTTGTTTTGAGGGAAGTTGCCTGATTATTTTTTTTTTTTTGGTGGAAAACGGTGCTGGTTTTCTGTTTGATAATATTTTGTGTCCTAAATAAAAAACCTTTATGGGAGAAGGGGAAGTAAAATGCTGTCAGGGCAGCTAACTTCTGGGGACTGTGAGAACCCAGTGATTACCAAATGCATAAACTATCTGCTTGTGAATTGGTTAAATGACCTTCAAGAATCCTCTGGAAAAGGCACAGGAATTCATATAGAGCGTAGCACATTGTTTCTCTTATTCCACGTAGCACAAAAAAGGGGGAAAACAAACTAGTGTAGTAGATAATAAATCCTGTTACAGAAATCACAACATTTGAGTATGTTGACAAATAGTCTGAAGTGGAATTTTAATGTTAATCACTTCCAGGATCTACTGAAGTGTTAATGTACTTGTAATGTCTGAAGCATAACTTTGTAACTTATTATTAAAATGACCTTTTTTGTACTTTGTAGCTCTACTCAAACTTGGTCCACAAGGAACTAACTGCATGCTTTAAATATAATAACATTGTTCATGCTCTTGCTGAACCAAATAAGGTGTTAAGAGGTGAATTCTGACAATACTTGCTGCTTTCGATGTTATTGTTCCCATGGCAGAGTTGGCAGAAGTGACCTTGTGAGGTAGCAGGGAAGTCAGGACTAAACCAGACTGGGGCAGGTGTAAGGCAGCTGGAAGGAATAACTTCTGAAGAAGCCCCTGCAGAAATTACAGGTTTTTCTTCCTCACCAACGGCTGAATTGATGGTACAGTTCTGTAACTGAAAATCTGCAAGATGCATCTAAAATTGTTGTTTTCTTATTATAAAGCTTGTTATGTTTAGGGCTCTGTTTTAAACCAGGCTAATAGTGTATTTCCACAGCAGCTTAGGGAAGAAACTTGCGTGAGCTGCTGTGATCTCACCACTTCTTCCTGGCACTGGCACTAGGTCTCTGGTGACTGCATAGCAAGACAGTTCTCGGGGCAGATCTGCCTGAAAACTAGTCCTAGGAAGAGAGGAACTGTTCCACAAGCTGACTGCAAGGTTGTACTGTGTACCAGTAAAAGAGGGAGAAAGGCGTCTGGCAAAGGAACAAGTGGTCAGAGGTTAAAATGGAACAGGACTCTCAGGGTCTAGGCAGAGTTGACATGGCACTCCATCTTGGCATTACAGCATACATAGCTAAACCATATACCAGCTCTTTTGTCTCCTCTATTGAATGCTAAGTTTGACAGGGCTGCGTGAAAGCTGGGGGATGAGGGTAGAGAGAACAGCAAGCAGAAAATCTCCTTTGTAGATGGCAAATTAATCAGCCTTCTTATCTCTGAGCTTTTGGCCTATTGGAGTTTGACAGTCGTCTTTTAAACTTGCCTTCTTTTAAACTTGCTTTCCTAAAACCTGCTTCTTATATGCAAAGACATATGTGCTTCCAGTCTTTCAGACCTGGAAATTCTTTAGTACACCTTTTCACATATCTCCAAGTAGTAGTCGTTTCTAAATATTAGTTTTATCAATCTGAAATTGAAACTGCCCTTTGACAAATGTGAAATAGTCTTTCAAGCTAAGAGATGTAAAGGATGTAAAGAAGGATAAGAACAAAGTAAATACTTCCTTAAATTTTGTTAACAAGTAAAGTTATTGCTAAGAACCCAAAGCCAATAGTAGTGATTTTTTTTTTTCTTTTTAACAGCTTCTGATGCTTTTTATGGTAAAACTCGAGGCAGGGGGAAGGCATGTAAAGTGCTTCTCTTAGTTGAGCTTTAGGACCACAGCAAGCCAGAGACCTGGTCATTTTCCAGTGCATCCCTTACTTTCACACTGTCCTGTCTTCCTGGTCTTTCTCATGAGCAGAAACCACTGAGATCCATGGCTCTAAGTCCTATTCCTGTCCAGTGCCAGATTCCTCAAACCTGAGAAGTTCTTCAGAGAAAGCAGAAGTTTGTACTCCAGAGAACTCTGTCCATGAAAGAACTAGTGAAGCCTGAATGAAGGCAAGCCCACAACAATCCAACAAAAAGTAGTTTACAGTCAAGGTTTATGGGAGACTGCCATTACAGACCATGCTTTTTCCCCAGGAGTGTTAGACTTAAGCCAGCAGAGAGAACTTCCCACCTTTCCCTCCATTTCACTCCAGATCATTCCAGAACCTGTTTTGCCCTAGCTTCTTATTTTCTACGAGTCTGCCATCTTGTAGGCTTTTGTTAGGGAGTCTTGGACTTTCAGATGCTGTGACCAGAGCCAGAGGAGCTGGACATTTTCTTTTGCTTTGCAGGTTTGCAATACTAGAGCACTGCTTAATTAATCTGCAGTCATAAAACAATTCTCTTTCCAGTACTCTGAACAAGCAGAGGAAAAAAACCAGCCTCCTCTTGAAGTTCAGTTCAAGCAAAGCTGTGTTCTTCATAGTCAAAGTGTAAGCTGCTGGTTAAATGCAGGTTGCTAATGTTGGATAGTAAATGCCATTTCTTCAGTTTCAGGGAAGACTGAAGTTAAATAATAACTTAGTGGACCAGCAGATAAGTTTGTGGCTGATAGTGCTACCCCTCCCCCAGTTGCATACTCCGCATTCCTTCAGAACAAATGTTCACTTGTTGCTATAGTGTCTAAGATCAGCAGTCAGAAGGGGGGGGTGTCTTGAAGGCCTGTGAGTGTTTAAAATGTAAAATCAACCCTTATGTGCAGTCTGGATATTTTTGTTGACTTAAATAATTAGCATATCTCTCTTTAGGAAAACTCTGAACTATTTATAAGACAGCACAGGCATTTTCCATTTTTACGTTGTTTTTGAAGTGCAAAAAATGTAGTACAAGGCAAAACTCCATTCTTCCTCCTTTTTGCATTTCTGATGTACCAAAAGAATTTCAAAACACTTAAAGAGCCTTAGCTAGTTTGTTAATTAGCATTACCTTCCCTTTCCGTCACAGCAACTAGACTAATGAAACTGAAATTACAAGATTAGCAAGATGAAAGATGAGTAGTGAAGAAGAGGGTGAATAGTCAGATTTTCTTTTTTTGAATGTAAATGTAAAGTTAGGCCTTTCAACAACAAAAATTCTTCTAATAGAGTTTGCAGCTTAAGAAACAGAGAAACACTTGGATACAAAAACTTAAATTTCTCAAAGAACTCTGCCCCAGCACCTGAAAGATAAGATTTGATCCATATCCAGTGTGAAGTCGTGTGTTTTTAACAGCAATTCCTGTGTACATGTATGAGCTTTTGTGTTTAAAAACAAAACCAAAAAACTGTTGCCCGAAATTAGTTTCCTGTTCTTGGCCAAATGTATTATAGTGTATCCACAAAAATATTCCATTTTCTCATTTCTCTGATGCATCAATTTATCAAAGTTGCAACATAAAACAAGAACATCAATACAAGTATTTTTTGCGTGCCTAACAACATAGTCATGGTTGTGACTATCACCTTAATGATCTTGTCTTCATGAAGATTTCATAGACTAAATCATTCCTTTCCCACCAGTCTCATTGGGAGTGTTTGTTCTTCCTATTTATGTAGTGAGGTCACAGAACTGAAGCTGACTTGTTTCTTAATTCCAAACAAGTGTTCATCTAATCTGGCAGTTCCAGTGGTTTAGTTATGTTAGATCTCGCGTCTCATTAATGGATTGGAGTTAGAACGGCATGGCAGGGTAGGAGATTTGATACAGAGCCTGGACCTTGATCTTTGTAGGTAGCCGTTCCGCTTTTTTAAGGAGAGTAGGGATTTTATGGGGGCTCAATCCTTTGTCTCCCTAAAATGTCCCTTTTCACAGAAGACTCAGGTGACTCACGTAAGGCTGTAGAAAACAGTTATGTTTGGGTTAAACTTTGATCTTAATGACGCTCATTACAGAACAGTGTAACTGAAAAACATAGAACTTGAGGATATTTTTTGTAGAGGCTGTGATTTAGCTGAACAAAGGATTTTTCCTTTTTACTGTTTTTCCCTTGTTTACTGTTTGAAGATACTTTCTTGGTCTAATTTTTAAAAGTGTGTGGAATTTCTTATTTGTCACTTTTGGTTATCTTTATTTTGAAGTCTCTATCAACTTAAGATGAAGGTTGGTTTATCAGACTTGCCTCTTCAAAGTTGTATTCTGTGTCATGGCTAAACTGCTTCAGATATTTGAGCAAGTCCAGTTACTGCTTAAATCTGAAGTGACAATTAAAGCCCCATTATTGTTTAAATTTCAAATGGCAATGAAAATATATCTAAGGCAAGGAGCACTGAAAAGCTTCTAAAGGAACTTACAAGACTCTTATTTCTGGGGTTAGGGCACTCAGTTATGTAGTCCTTTTGCTTGTGAAGCAGCATTTAAAATGGCCCCAGTAGCTTTGATCTAGAATGATGATTAGAGAGTGAATGCTGGGACTTTGGGCTCTCACCTTTTTGCATGTCTGTAAGTGAAATAACGGACAGGGTTTTTTATTTTTTAATGTAAATGGGTATTGGAGAATGTATGGGAGAAATAAGAAAGCATAAGGTTCAAATTCTGATGAGTAAAGCAGTTCCAAAGAGCTATTGTAATAATATAGCATGTTCCCTTTTTCAAATGTGTTGATTCTTTGTGCTGTGTTTAACTAGGGTTCAGGGCTCAAAGGTGGGTGTTGCAGCAGTTCATTACATTTTTAAAAGTTCTGTTAGTACTACTTATCTATGAGGCATAGAACGAATGTGGTATTACATATGTTGCTGTGCATACTGTGGATACTAAAGTTAAAGAGAGGCTCTTATTTTGGAAGAAATAAAGTGTTTCTTCTAACTCTTGTAGTGTCTTAATCTTTTTCTAGTTTTAGGAATCTGCGAGATGTGGAAGGCCTGGTGAGGAAGTTTCAGCTAAGATGCATTGAATGTAATGCTGTCTTTGATTAAAATGAATTGCAGGATTGTAGATCAATAATTTGCAGAAAGTATGTTTGTACAGTGGAGTTAAAACACAAGTGTCTCCTCTCTCTTGCCCCATGCCTTTTCAACAAGAGGTTTTGACATCTTTAGGATTTGGGGGCAAATTTCAGTTTAGTAGCACAGGATTTCCAAAGGGTGCTCTTCTCTGAGCATTGTATTGAAATTTTTCCAGTTCATGCAGGTGTGATTGGTTTAGGGCTCTGTGTTGTGAACAAATTTAATATCTCAGTTGATGTTCTACTTTTGGACTACAGCATATTCTTAGCTCTCTATTTGTAAGATCAGGTGTTGCTGAAATAGTTACAGACAGGGAATTCCTGAAGTACTAGCTTAAAGACTGCTCAATGTTCACAAATTGCTGTTGCTGTTGTAGTGTTGATAGCGATATGAATTGATTCTTCAGTAAGATGCTTAAGTTATTTTGCCTTTTTTTACTGGTTTGGGTTTTTTGTTTGGTTGGTTTTTGTTTGTTTGTTTTTAATTCATTGATTGTATATAGGGTAGATGTTCTAGATGCCACCACAACTATGGAACTAAAAAGTCTGTCCAGAAGTTCTTCAATGCTGACAAGTGGCAAAAAAAATGTTTACTGGAATTACTAAAGTGGAGGTGCAGAGAAACAGAACAGTACTGGTCAACAAAATGGGCTGTGGTGTCAGCACGCAAGTTAACCACTGCCAGCAGAAGAGCAGTTAAAGGAGGCAGTGTTTTGGAGGGATAGTCCTGTATGTTTTGTGCTTCATTTGGTAAGGTGCAAATTGTTTATCTGAAAGCTTAGTAGCATACATGAATTGTGATAGTTGAGTGAAGACAGTTTGTGAAGGTCCTTGAGGAAGTGACCATGATAAATAGCTTATGCCAGCAGTGAAGAAGGGGAAACTTAACAGTAGGATTAAGATTGCAGAGTGGCCAAATTAAGTACTCTCTGGTATTCATGTTTAAGCCCTTATGTTAAGTACAAGCAAATAAATTCAGCAAGGAATGGAGAACTCTCTCTAACTATAGCTAGCTTTTGCTGATGACTAGACATGAGATTTTACAGAACGTGGCTGAGAACTTTATTTCAAAAGAAAGCAATAGATCTGCAACATATAAATAAATTGAATTCTTAATAACGAGAGAAACTTGTTATACAACATCAAATGCTGCATGCCATTGGATGAAAAATTAAGTGCATGGGGCTACTATTCAAATATGTTGTTGACCAAGTTCTGCCTGTTTCTAATACAATTTTCACATTCTGTAGCTTTTACTGGCCTGCACATCCTTTGGTTGTTTTTTTTTAATTTAGTGTCGACTAGCTAGAATGACAACTTTAGTGGTACTAGGGGGAAACAGCTGTGTAAATCCAGAACCATAAAGCAAACAGATTCTGTGGTTTGTCTTTTTCACCTCCCTATAGCAAGGTATTTGTGAAGAAATACTACTCAATTAAAAATGCATAGTGAGCTGTGCAGTGGGTTATTGTTGTATTTTGGGGCTTGCAAGTGCCAGTGTCACATCAGTTACTGCTATAATGACAGTGTTGTAGTGTTTTCTATTCATAAGAAATCATCAAAGATGTTTTGGTGTGATGTATCTGATACCAAAACATTATATTACAGAGGGGATTGACTGTTCCTGAATCTAGGAAGTGGGAAGATTTTGAAAGTATTTCCTTTTGAGCATTCAAATCGTTCACCACTCTGTCACTTGTGCAAGTTATATAGTCAAGCTTTACTCTCTTGGGTGGTTGTAAAAAAAGCAGGACTTCAGTGCTGGAACTTCAAATAATGTTCACCAGTGTTCTAGACAACTAATTGTACTGGCTGCTGCTTTAGTGCTTTGAATCCCACTTAAAATCTGAGTTGACTTTGCATAACTTTTTTTCTTTTAATCAGCAAAACAGAAATGGAATACTATCACATCCTATAAAAATCCTATATCCTGTTTAAAAGATCATTTAAAAGGAATGCACAAAGTAATGAGCCTCTTGTTTAACACCATATAATCTCATAATCCTGGCTTTGTGTGGTCTTCTGAAAACTAGGTGGGCTGGCAGCAATAAAATAGCTTCTTCGCTCATTCGGTGTCTTACGCTAAAAGTGGAAGGAGCAGCCATGTAGAACAAACAGTATTTTAGACTAAAAGTGAAATGAGTTAAAGGTTAAGCATTTTTTTGATAATCTCTTGATGTGGGTTAGCAAAGGTTAAATTTATTTTCTTTTGAAAAAATGTAACAAAACTTTCGTACTACCCCTTCTGTGTGCCAGTTTGATATGGTAAGATCAACTTTCTGGGGATAGTCTTTCCTTTTCTAACTTGTTCTTTTTTTCAGAAATTTGTGCTGTGAAAGTTGAGTATTACTTCGTACGTTGTCAGAACTTGAACCAATATGCAAGGAACATAGTTGCTTAAAGCATAAATGTTCTCTCATTTTACTTTAACAGTGTCTTCCATTGGCAGCTCTTTAGTCCAGGGACTACTCTACTAAGTTTTAGTGAAATGCCCTTGAATAAGAAATAAATATCATACTACTAAAAGTATAGTCGCTAATCCTGATGGATATGACTTTCTGGTGAGATGTGACTGTTCAGACTTGCTGCAAATGTATTCATGATAAGAATGTAGTCTTACGCCCACTCGACAATTTACAATTCTAACTTAAAATGTGTTCTGAAAGTGCTGAAGCATTATCCTTACCTCTTTATTCTTAAATTGCTGGAAGACTCAGGGAAATTGTATGAATAGTAGCTAAAATGGCCATGTAGTGTGTTTGCAGTCATTTGTCAGAAACAGGTAAATAAGGAAACTCCAGCAATTTTCATTACTGGTTTTTGGTCTTTAAATTTTGAGTTAATAAAAGATTAATGTATTCTAAAGATTAAACTGCATGGCTGAACACATCTAGGTTAGTTGACTGGAATCTCAAGGCTAGTAGAATACAAAAGTTGAAGGAATGTAGCGTACAGCATATTGAAATAGATTAATGAAAAGCTGCATTGTGGTAGGTTTTTTCCAAAAGGCTTCCTCACATACACAAATGGGGAATTCATCTATGAATTTAAATGTGAAATGAATGTGAAGTAACAACTGTTCTGCTGATGTCAGTTGGCAAACCAACATAATGAAAATATTTAACTGCTTTTAGTGTAGGCAGAATTATAAGATTTTGATTATTTGGATGTATTTTGCATGTACACCATCTATTTTCTTGACGTTCTGAAAAGATTTGTTAAGACATCTTGATTTTTATAACTTTCCTTTAATTTCTGAAAATTAATCTAGTCTTGGTTTGTCCTATTTACATAGGCAAGAAGGACTTTTTCCGTAAGCTTTGACTTGTCAGAAGTACAGAATTGGTCCGTAATTAAAAAGGGGTAGGAATGTTAGCCCAGTTAGAAAACAAATAAAATTACCACAGCTTAAGGTCACATCAAGGGCTAGTCAGCATGGTTAATGGTCGAATCTAAATGGAAAGACTGATGTCGTTTTGCCAATCTCTGATAGCAAATGACAAATCTGAAATGGGTATTTGAGTATTTGTGGTATACAACAAAAGCTCATTATGCTAGAAATCTTACCTGGAAAACTGGACTATTGGGGTTAGTTTTCTGTTTTATCAAAGAGCAATTTTTCTGCAAAAATTACAAGCCTGCACTTTCACCCTGTTTATTTCAAAAAGTCAAGAGAGAACTTCCACCTTTTAAAATACAAAAAAAACTGTAAATACCAGGTGCTTTTTAATTTTAACCTAACCTTGTACAACCTAATTTTAAAATCACATTCACTAGTTTAGGAATAAATAGGCAACTGACTTGCCAAATGTTAAATCCTTTCTTGTATTGTAAAAACATTATTTGCATATAATAAATGAAATCAAACATTACTACTTTCAATATACTGTATTCAATAAGCTATTTGCAGGAAATTTCCATGCATTCTCACTGAACTGGATCTCTATATATATCTCAAAAAAACCCTCCCAAACTTTCATGCTTTTATGTCAAATGTAGGGGTTTGGGTTACTATTTTCATACCTTTCTTTTCCTCCTAATCAAACTTCACGTGCCCTTAGATTTTCTTCATTGAAATAATTGCTTAACTGTTTATTTTCCATAAATTGTCCCTTTTGCTGCAATATAATGTGATTAAAACATTGCTTGTAATGGATTCCAGAGAACATGTTGCCAGAGACTGTATGAATTTGGTGTAGTGTCTTTTAATGATGCCATGACAACAACAGTTGCCATGATACTGATTAACAAAAAAACTAGGACTGGCTATCTTGCTATTTTGAAATGTTCAAGTACAATGTTTCTTGACGTAGGGATGGGTAGGTACCTTCTAATTCTCCATCATAACACAGGGTTGAAATGTGGTGACTTCACTAGTGCCTTTGGCAACTTCCAGCTTTCTTAGAGATTTTACAAGGATAAATTCTTCCAGAAATTCTTTGAGTTTTTGTTTCAGTGAATTAAAATGTTTCATTCCTTACATGTGCAGCATGTTTATACAGCCAAATAAAGGAAGAAATATGATAGCTAAGACAGCTGTTTTCTCATCACTCCTGAACTGTGGCCACCAGCAAAACATCTACACTGCCGTTAAAGGAAAAAAGTTTTGTTTATTTAATATCTGTACGATCCATGAAAATCATGTCTAGCGCCTTACAAAAGTTTCCTTGAGACTAGACTAGACAGCAGTGACGTAGGAAACTGTGGTATGATCAAACCAAAGTGTAAAACATGCTTTCACTGTGTGTTTGATTAGTTCTTGTGTTTTGAGTGTGATAGTGACCTCTGTCAAATCAGACAAATATGACAGGCTGTTAGTCATGTTAGAACGGGGCTGATAGGGTGAGGAGGGCAAAAAGAAAATCATGGGTTAATCTGGGACTGTTTCCCAAACTGCAGGTGTAGGAATTAGGTGATTTCCACACAGTTGGTTGTTGTATGATTGTTTTGCCTACTCTGTGGTGCTCACTGGGAAGTCTCATAGTCTGGATCAGGTTCAGACCTGAGTGCTGACAGTTTCCTAGTATGCAATATGGACATTGATGAAGATGATAGTAATGTGAGTTTAGTTTAAAGTTGGTTTACTCTTGATGAGCTTCATTCCAATGGTGACTTCCCCCCGCCCCCCGACTTAGATGGCATAACAGCTGATACCCTGTGATCTTTCTGTGTAACGTAATGGAAACGGGATATAATTTACCTTAATGCCAAAAATGAAGTTATTAGTAAATAAGAGTTGACGGTCTTTTAGCCAAGATGTTGTTCTCACAGATTGAAATGTTGGTTACTCAAGCTTACTACTTCTGAATCCTTCCAAGATTGAAAGCGATGAGGAGCTGACTCTTTGCATTCCGTAACGCAAAACTTTAATTAAAGTTCTGGATCCAGATGTTCAGATATTGGGGAAATTGCTTCCCAGTTTGTGTGTTTGCTTTCACCACCACCCTGCAAAACTGTTCAGTCTGGCTTTTCTCTTCTGAAGGAGATTGGGATTTATGCAGATATGAAGTGGTACTTAAAACCAGAATTAAGGCTCCTGTATTTCAGTGGAAGGGGAGCTGAAGTACACATTCCTCAGCTGATCTCAGGCAAACAGCAATTTACAAAGGGAGTCCTCAAAATGGGGACTAGACCTAGTGAGAGTGATGGTTAGTTTCTGCCACTGGCTATGGCCCAGTGACTTTGTGCATAGCTGACATTTAAGTGTTCTCATCCAATTACACTTGTTCATTATCTTAAACTAGTGGTAACATCCCTACAGTGACTTAATTCATGGTAGACACTTATCAAAAACAAGGCATTTAATTGTGTTCGTGAGGGTAGATGGGGAAACTATTTGTGCAAAAATAGTTACCTTGTTTATAGTAAGATTTTTCACAAGTGAGCTGAGTTTGTATCCCCCTCATAGTCAAAAGACTGGTATGTAGAGAGTATGCACGGCAGGCTTTTCCACACTGATAATATCTTTCACTATGTGTAATGTTCTTGAAAGCTATTGAATGCATCAAGTAAATTATCACATCTTTCTTATTTTAAAAAGCTTTTTATGGAAAGCAGGACCTTTTTAGATGGTGTGAACTAGAATATGTGATTTGAAAGTCTCATATGTAATCTGGCTTCAAGAATTTTCATGGATGTTACTTTTCAGTTGGTTTATCTAGATCAATACCCTATCTTTCCTTTTCATTAGCGTGACCAACTTCACTTCTGAACAAACTTTTAGCTACAGCCAAACAATAGTTGTATTAGTTCCCCTTCTCTTATGACTAATGGAAATTGAGTAGTAGAGGGAGAGTCTGCTGCTCTTAGAAAGCCTCAATGTTCTAGATGGAGAGGCAGCAAGCAGAATGGCATGTGCATCTTCTGTATGGGTCTGAACAGTAATGTAGGATATGTGATGGCCATGGAGGGGGAAAAAAATGTATGTTAGTCTGTATTTAAACTTGTCCTGGCAGACATTTGTTGAAATAAACAGCTTCAGAAATGTTTGGGCCAACAATAAATCAGGTCAGACAAAAGGATACCAGCCAACTGACACAGCAGTGCCTTTCCTGACTGCGTGTATTGTGACCAGCCCTGACTTGGCAGGAAGAGTGACTGGCGCTGACAAGCTTGACGAGCAAATTTTATTTTGTTTTGCATGAACAGAATCCATAGCTGTAAGGCCATTATAGCTTGCTAGTATTTACTAAACAAAGCCTTCCTGTTGAGAAATGCCTAAAATTAGAAAATAGATAGCTTAGGCCATTTTTACACTAAAGGTGGGTGAGTGGTTATAAAATGTGGTGACCGAAACCATCGAGGAGTGGGATGCTAATGACAACAGTGTGCTACTGAGATGGCTTGGCTAACACTGACAGGCTTCCCAGCTGGTTTGTTCTATCTTTCTTGAGCATTAGGCTTGTCAGCTTTGAATACATGCTTTTTCACCCTTTTCTTCTTTCTCCACTTCTCCTACGGAGTATGCTTTCATGTGGTTGCCTTTACATTTTGGAAGAGCTTGTTTTCAGCTACTGTAAATGATAGTTTAAACACCAATAAAAGAAGATTCACAGGCTACTAAGCTCTCTCCAAGCCTTATTTTTTTTTTCCCCTCCAGTTTTAACAGCTCTGGTTTTTTTCCTTTTGAGGGGTAGAGGTCTGACTGATTCTTCCAGGAGATTCCAGGCAACTGTAGCACCTAAGCAAACAGCTGAACTTATGTGCCCAGAAAGGTCCTCTGTGCTGCAGGATCACTGGCAGATGTGGTCCTCTGGTCCTGAGTACTAATTAGTCTTCTATGGTATTGCATGAGACAGATTTTAAGCCAATACAGCATCCACTGGTAGAAGAATTTCCTACTTGACTTCATGTAGATAAATGACTGTGTACAGTGAGACAAAAGACAGAAGAAAAACTGAAAGTAAATATTAATTTTTATGACTGCTATGTCAGATTGAATTGCTGCAGGAACTTATTGGAGACACATTTCCTCATGCATTCTTTTCACTCTAAGCAGTATTTGCTCTACTGTTGTTTTGGTTTCAGCCATTTTTGGACTCCTTAGTATTAAAACTGTGTTTCTGTTAATCTGACATATTTAGATTGTTTTACTACGTGAGGTCTATAAATCTGTTCTGCACAGGAAATCTCTGTTTTAGTGTCTGTTTAGTATCAGTCGCTGGATGCAGTGTAGTTGTGGTTCCTGATGGCTTCTGCCCCCCACCCCTGCCCAAGAACCACTTGTGTCGCAGCCCTTTTGTCTTCTGGAGGTGTAGAAACAATGTTTCAGATGTCTTGTAAACAAATAATACAGTGATGGAATACAAAGAAATCTCAGTTGGGTGTAGCCAGACCTTTGCTTTTGAGAGTACAAATAACTAATCTCATGCTTGAATGTATTATTGTAGTGATAGTGTTCTCTTGGATGGTTTGATAAACATATAATTCAACTCAGCAGTTGTTTTCAACTTGCATTTCCCTTTGAAGCGTATTGCTTCTGTTTCAGACTTGAAGAGGCTTGTGTCCTTTAAGGTGTGTTCTTTTTCTCTCTCTCC
>NW_009635237.1:21307-35533 GCF_000690535.1 Cariama cristata
GTTTGGCTTTTTCTTTTGTTCCCCCCAGCTCTGTCGGTCTGGTAAGATACTATCAAGTCTTAGTATGAAGAAACTGCATTTTGGGCTCAGATATGCTTTAATTAGTCTTCTGTATGATTTTATTATTATTATTATTGCCTTGACCTAACTTGTAAGGAACCTCAAGATGCTTTTTTTATCCTGTAATGACAAGACTGTAGTTGTGGGTCACACTGAACTCCCCAGAATAATTCATGTAGTTTGTGGTGTGCCTGTGATGCACTCCTTCCTGAGGACTCTCAAACTGGGAGTAATCTGTAGATTGGTTTGGCCACTTTCCTGCCTCATATCCCCTCCCCTACTTGTTAGGGGTCCAAAAGTCTACCCACCAGGTTGCCAAAAGGACTTGGTTATGGGGTATGTGTATGGGTATTCCTGATCACATCATTAGGAACTCTTTTCAGCCTCAAGTGGACATCTGTGCATCAGAAGACAGGGACACCTTCAACTTGGCTAGGCAAGAGATGCAGTTCTGGTCAAGGGGTACACTTGTACATGCCATTTCTAGTCAGCTGACCGCAATATTCATGCCTTTCATGTGAGCACTGCATATACTCTGGTTAGACAGAGACAGCTGATGGGAAAGGTTTGTGGCATATAGCCTTCAAATGCCTTCATAAAAGCCTACCTGTCCCAGTCCTGCCAATATAAATTATTAGTCCCAATGGCAGATTGTGGAATATTTGTCTGCTTCTGCAGGTTCGTAAGAAGAGGTGAGACACAACCTCCATAGACTACCTCCTCCTTAAGTATTTCAAAACTTACGTTTGCACACTAGACATGTTTCTTAATGAACTAACTGGAATTGCCTTTAACTATCTAATATCATATTTCCTGAAAAATAACATGTTACTGTAATTTTCAGACACATTTTCTATGTTATCTGATCCGGTTCGGGTTTGTAGGCATCAGTACAGCTCTGCTGTCTTTTTGTTTCCTCATTGCCTTTGCCTGGAGCTTCCCAGTACTCCCAACAGCATTTATTCTTGCATTGATGGACTACAATTGGGGCTTTGATGGCTTAAAGCCCAAAGGGACCATTAAAATTATCTGGTTTCATTTTGACAGGTATAGCATTTCTCTGAGTGTTAGAAGGTGGCAATGGCCATGTTGGCTTAGACTAAAGCTATGTCTGTGTCTGAGCTCTAGTGATTGCCAAAAGTGAACAGTTAGAGGAAAGTAAAAATGGTAAGTTGGACATTACCTTTGAACCCTTTCTGTTGAGGGGACTTCTTGAGCTGTTGCAAGTTACATTGGTTTTGGTACAATGCTTAGTAGTTCAGTAAACTGAAGAGTGGAGTAGTTGAGTGAAAAGAAGTTGTGGCAGCAGGTTCAAAAGGATTTAAATGAGTTCAAGGCAGGTCTATAAGCAGTTAATGAAGTGCATAGGAAGAACTGTGGTGCAGCAGTTGTGGGTGCTGGGGGAATGGACTGCAGAAGGTGGCCGTTCTTGTCTCCTAAGCAGCAGTGCCCACTGCTGTGCCAGGCAAGGCACAGGCTAGCTGGACCCATGGCCTGACCCACTAAGCATTTATTGTCTCATTAGTAACCCACAGGGAAACTTGGAAGAACTTGTCCCGTCTATCATTTCCATGTAAATATCTTGTGTCAATGCTGCATTTTGGCAAGAAATTCCCCAGGTCTCTTACATGAAGAATCACCCTTTTCTGTTTTGAATCTGGCTCCTGCTTGCTCTGTAACACACTCTGAGGTGTGTTACATATAACTGAAAGACACATGTAAGCGATTGATTCTACCCACTATTTTAATGCATTTCATGATTTTCTAAATATTCTTTCATATCCCCTATAAATCATCTCTTATCCAAGGTCCCACCTTCTGCTATCGTTGCTTGCATGGCAACTGCTTCAAGCCCGGATTGCTTTCCCCATTGAATTCCAAACTCTGAGCTATAGTATGACTTTAGATCAATGTGTGTGTGTTATACACATTAGTAGCAGAGCTAGTTTATGTACTGAATCATAGCCACATTTAGTACCAGCTTCTTGACTTTTTTTGCCTTTGCTGTGTTTGAGTCCTCAATTAAAAACTGTAATGTATACATGTAAATGAAGACAAAGCCACAACTATGTTGCTTTAATAAATTACATAGAGCTTTCTTAATTTACTGCCAAGTAAAGATGGGTTTTCCTAGGCTTCTGTCCATCCTGTTATGGGTAGAGATTCCTACTCCCCTTCTGCAGGAGAAAACATGCAACGTGCTAGTGAATGGTAGCTAAAGGTTTTGCCTTTGCTTCCTGAGTCAAGGTTTTTCCTTTGACCATGTTATAAGCTAGTCTGAGTTGGGGAGGGGAAAAAAAAAAAAAATCTGATATTTGACATCTGGGGAAATAAAGCCTGAAGCACAGTGCTCCTTAGAAGGCTTGCTTTTGCACTTGAAACAATCATGTGTAATTTGTATGTAGTCCCCCCACCTACCCACCTGACAATAGTGATATACTGTACTGATGTGTAATGTTGTACTTTGTTGATTCCTCAGAAAAATTTAGGTGCCTCCAGCTAAATACAATGTCTTATAGCCAGAACAAAGTGACTCAGATTTGAAACTGTTCTCTGAGTAACACTGGATCAATTTGTGCTGTACTGTAATTATCTGTATTGACCTGTTTGTTATCATGGCCACAGACAACACAGAATTGCCATTCCTTTTTGCTCAGTGGGGAAGTGAGTCAGCTTGTATTAGATCCTCTTTTTCTCTTTCATAAGCTAGACTTCCCTGAATTTGAAAGCTTTTTACCACAACTTGCAACGTAGCACTCTAGGGCATGTGAAACTTTAATTCTGTGCACCAGCACCTCTTCTGTAACAGAACGGAAGAGCTTGTGGTTTAACCTGTGCCATGTAGGCAACAAGAACTATTTTTTTAAAAAAAATAAGGTGGGGGGTGGGATTTAGGGGTGCATAGCAAGAGGCATATACTGTAAAAACCATTGCTCTATATGTGTGCTTGTTTGAGAATTTTTCTGACTAGGCCTCATTCCACAAAATAATTTAAGTGTTCAGCTTCTTTATCAGGACTGACATGCTTAAAGACAGACACTTGAGTTAAAAGCTAGACAACATTTGCCAAAAATCTTTGTTTAATTCTATGAATATACAGAAATGGTGTTGAATTTTTGTCAGGTTAAGAAATACCTAATGAGCAATCCAAATCTGCTTTTGTTGGTACTCTTTCTTGAATATATGTAATTATCAAAATGATTGATGAAATGACATGAGAAAAAGATGGTTTAATTCGGAAACCTTAGGATATTGGTGTAGAGGGTTTTTTTGTTTGCTTGTTTTTTTAACTATACTTCCTTGACTTTTGGGGAGAAATGAGTTTAAATGTAAACAGCATACAACATTGCAAGTAAACTGTTGGCAAATGCTAGTATAACTCTTTTTTTTAATGATTTCTTTGTTCTAAGCAGGCCCAGCTTCCATATTGCCTAGACTTTAGTGCAGCTGAATACCATCAAAGTGGCTTGTAATGTGATTGGGTGTTAATTCACTGGTTTAATGTAGTTTCTCCTTTACTTTTTCCAGAAAATCAGGATGGCCTGCATCAGATAGTACATGAACGCCTGGGGGAGTTGCTACGTGTTTTAAAAGCAGTGATAAATAAACATCAGACTCTAAACTCAGTTGACATTCTTAGTGCTGCAGGAACAGTTATTGCAAAAGTAAAAGGTAAGGAATTACTACCTTTTATATTCTTGGAAAATTATAATTAGAGACTTTATTGACTGTGGCTTGGAGTTATAGGCAGGATTCTATGTATACAGAAGAAATAGGGTTTTTTAAGTAATACCTTAACACTTTAACATTTAAAAATGCCTTCTCTAAGTGAAAAGTAGTATTAAATAACTTGTTCTCCTGTTGATGTAACAAAATTCTGCTTATGGGAACCTAGCTGCAAACCCACACTGAAATCTAAAAGCACGAGCCTTTGATCTTGAGCTTTTCTTTACCTGTGTATTGCAGAATAATATCACAGAATAATAAACCTGGCACTTAGCCACTTAGAGATTTGCCAAAAATCTTAGCTTAATTCTATGAATTTGTAGGGATGGTGGTGTATTTATATCAAGTGAAGAAATACCTAAATGAGCAATCCAAATCTGAATGGCCTAACAGTTAATAAATTCCACAAATAGATCATAAGCATGGTAAAGGTGTCAACAGCAACAGGAAAAAACCCTGCAGACATATACATTAATAGTTTCTATTGCTAGCCTTTGCTGCTGCAGTTCTCTGCATGTCAGATGAATGCAAATGGTGAAGCACACAATTGCTCCAGCCCCATAAACCGTAGCTGTTTCTTCTGTTTGACTGCAGCTCTCCCTACTCTGGAATAAGCCTGGTATATTACTGCGTAATCAGTACAGTTTCTTCCATGTGGCATGAAGAATGCTTTGAGTAGTGTTGAATCTCCACCTCTTGCCTGTGATAAATCATGTGGAACATCTTTCTTCAGTGACACATAATTCAGTTTTCTCTCCTTGTTCTAGGGTTTTTCCCCTTGTTTCCTAATTATCTTAGTATACCTGAACATACACTGTTGATCCAGTAAAGTAGGGATATCAGTGAAAATGCTAATGTGTTTAGCCGCCTGATTCCTGTATCTCGGTTTCCTTGAAGCCTCTTACGGATTCTTCCTATTGATACACAATTTTGCCACTTTGATCTTGGCAGGTGCTAGCAGCCCACTTCACATTTTCTTCCTGCTACATGTAGAGTTTCCTATCGATCTGTCCCTGCTATTTAAAATGATCACAGGATTATAACTCTGCAACTTCTGAACTTGCTTTAGAGAATTGTGCATAATAGTAGAAATGCAGAGGATATCCCTGAGAGGTTGCTGTTTGTCTTGGTGATCTTGGGAAGAGTTGAGTACACGCATACAATGGTAATCAGATGTTTACACATGAGAACAGGTTAAATGTTAAGTAAACATAATTCTACATCCACCTTAGACAAGCTGTTTCAATACTTAGGTGCTATGGTAAGATTACTGTGTGTCTTCCACTCCCCACTAATTTCAGTGGACCCAGGACAATGTTCAACTACTCTTTCTTTAATTTAAGAAATGTTGAGGAGAACTGACTTCAGGTATGCAAGTAAATCAAATTGCATCAACCTTTGCTAAATCATGTTTCCAAAAACTATTGCAATAATATCTATCCTCTCTGGACTACATAGTTTATTGAAGTTGTTCTCAATATGCAATGCTCCAAATTGATCACTGCCTATACTGTCCAGGTTTACCATTACAGAGTAAAGCAGTAGAATTACTTTTCTTGTCTCATATGGTAACATTGTTGATTGATTCTATAATTATGTTGGCCTTTTTGTCAATTTTTGTGTTCGATTTAAAGTCCATGGAAAATCCAAGGTCACTTTCTGTAGTTCTAGTGCTGAACCAGTTTGAGACCTAGATTTATGTATTTTCCCTCCTACCCTTCTGCTTCTGAAGTGGGGAATTAAGCACTTTGTTGAATTACATAATCTATTCCTCCAGAGTGCTTGCATTTTTATTTTTTTTTTTTTTCCCTTGGTGCACACTGTTCCATGATACAGTTTCAATAGCACTGAACTCTGGGCAGGTGCATTGGTGTTTCATACGTTTTCTTACATGCATCTGTTTCTGCCTTGTTTGAGTGGCTGTTCTTTGAATAGTTATTTTAGGATTTGTTCATTTCTCTTGATAGTCAGCAGAAGAAATAACTTCAAGACTAAGCGTTTTTTTGGCAATACAGATATTCACAAATATTTTTTTAGCTTTTCCCCTCCAAACAGATTTTAGTTCATATATTTAATATGTTTGCATTTGAAATAAACTAAATACTAACACTTGCGTTGTAGAGTTCACTCACTGAATATATTGAGTTTACTAGGAGCGACAGTCATGGAGGGATTGCATTATTTTCTATATGGAAGGAGACCAGGTTTGATGGGGCTCTGAGCAACCTGGTCTAGTGAGAGGTATCCCTGCCCATGGCAGGGGGGTTGGAACTGATGATCTTTAAGGTGGCTTCCAACCAAACCATTCTATGATTCTATGAAAAACTACTGTTAGGAAAGCACTGTGTATATTGTATAATTACAAAATTTTGAAAGTAACTCCACTCTTTATTGTTGTAAGAATGCCACTTGAAAGAAAAGCAGTACAGTCATGTCTTCCAGTTTTCTGTCAAATGTGTTTGAGTAGGTCAAGTTGTAAGACCGTACTTCAGATACATCTGAAAAGTCTGTGTTCAGCCATAGCTCACTTGAATGATCTTAAATATGATCTTGTATGATGAGAAACCTCTCAAAGAAAAACAGCGTGAAAGGAGTTGATTTTGTTACGGTAACAGCCTCTATCCTTGAGCTGGAACTGAGCTCAAGTTTTTACTTTTTCCGCCCTCTTGGTTACATTACTCTGCATAATTTTCTCATTGGCAGTGGTTTGACAGTACTGAAAATCTAGCTTTAGGACTCCTGCTGCAAGATCCAGAGTACAGCGATGTTATGGTGCACAGTGCTGATCTGATACAAATATGTTCTTCCAGTTTGAATAAATAGATAAAAAGTGTTTTCTGATGGAATAGAAGATTATGGCATGCAATTGCTCTTTGTAGCATTCTCACTAATTTCTCATTGAGTTATTCATCTGTCTCATAAGTAGCATTCGTTCTGGGCCTAGAACGGAGAGGCTGGTGTAAACTGTCTGGTTGTTCTTTGGCTAAAGCAAATACAAACTTGCTCTGTGGCAAATTGTCATTCCTGTGATCCAGCACTGTGTGACCTGGCCTCACAGAGTTCCCAAGTTAATTGCAAGGAAAGGGAGCTCTGGATCACACTAAAGAAGGTGGTCTCAGTCAGTCCTGCCTTGATATTTGTAGCCTTTGATACAAACAAGGACTTTCATCTGAAGACTTTAGTAACACCCATCAGTGTTTGCTCAGCCATGTATTGTATTCCTCAAGTGTCTGGAGATGGAGATGGGGAGTTACAGCGCTTCAGCTGTTTCCAACTGGGACACAGGTCCTACTTCTCTGAGAACAGCAAACCTTTGCTGTATGAAAACAGCCTACCTCCGCCCAGCATAACCTGTGGTAAATGTAAAGGCAGTTTGTCTTTAGCACCTGTTTGGCTTTTACAGCTGGTTTTTGTGTGAAGATGCTGCTGCTCTGTGTTTGTATTTAAACTGAAGTGTATGACTGCTGGCACTGAGGAAGCTGAAGTGAAAACACAGCATGTTGTGGTGAACTGTAAGCACATCAGACCTCAAGTTTGCTTACAGTGGCCTGTTAGTAACACATGCATTCACAGGTTTTGAGCTGTGGTTATTTCACTAGAAGTAATGTAACTTTTGAATAAACAGGAAGCTACAAGAATGTGAAGAGCTGGTAGGACAGAACCAGTATCCTTTTTCCTCTATGTTCCCTGGCTGTGTTAATGTGACATTATAAAAGAAGTTCTTGTGACTCATCTGTTTCTTGTCATTGGAGAACAGAACTATAAAAAGACATGGAAGCACTCTGTATCTGTAGTCAGATTTATGACTAGGAAGAAGATTAACCTGGCATGGAAAATTTATGTTTATTTAGGAGAGGATGAAATAGAAACAAGCTGGGATCTAAAACTCCCCCCCCCCCCCCCCGAAATAGAAACATAACTGGCTTAGGTTCTAGAAAGATGTTTTTGAATCTTTGCATAATGCCAGGGTTTCAAATCTAGTTTGTATTTGGAACATCATATAGGGGCAAATGGTTATTTTAACAAATGACTGCCTTTGCTCTTAATGGAATCAGTTACAATAGCTTTGGAACCAGTGACTGTCACTGACATTGGCATGGGAAGTATTCTCATAAGTATGACAAGTTGCACTGTGACTTAAACATAATGTCCGGTGCAGTTAGACCACCCCCTTGAAATTACTGCAAGTGGGAATATTTTGAATGCTGGCAAAAAGTAGAGTACTTGTGCCTCTCCTTCAAGCCTCTCAGCCATTTCTCAGGTCCTTCAGTGGGAATGTTGTGAATGTGCTTGTAGTTCTGCTTTGGATGTCTAATGCTTTTCCTTTTGGACAGATGGAAGGGAAAACTAACTATAGCATGTTATCTTAATCTTGCTACAGAGAATGTTTGGCAGAACAGATAATGTCAGAGTTTTACCACTTTAGACTGAGGTTGCAGGAAAATGTGGGGGGGAAAAAAAACTTGATTTCTCTGGTTGTATCTTGGACATGACATGGTTCTCTGCACCTCTTTGGTTGGGCTCTACTGCTTCTACGTGCTTACTCAAGTGCTTTGTGAAAGTGTCTTTTAAATGACACCTCACTTGATCTGGAAGAATTGAGACTTACTGGAGTGTCTTGCCTGGAACCTGTTTAGACTACTGTATCTGGAAGTCACTTCCCAGTCTGGCACACCATCATACTCATAGTTGTTAGTTTCCCACTCAATGTCTTTAAATAGTTGATGGCCCTAGAGTACATGGTTCTCCTGATCCCGTGCTGAATTCAAGTTTATAATGTTCTTTTGCTCTAAATTGCACCTTTTGACTTAACTGAATCACTAGAATGAACGCAGATTCCTGGTAAAGCTGAAAATTACACTTGTCTTGTAGAAATTCCCTTTTTAGGTGTGGTGGGGTTTTTTTTAATAGTTCTGCATCAAAGTTAAATCCCTCTAGCAAGCTGAAGTAATTTCAGTTTTGTTGCTGTATTGGTGATGTAAATTTAGAGCAAAATTGATTATGGAGGGAGTAGGAAACAGTTCCTCAAACTTGTCTTGTTGGCATCCAGCTAAAGTTGGCGAGGCTGCCAAACTTGGTAGTAAGTGCAGGCTGGTGAAATTATATGGCAGAGAACTAAAAATAGAACAGTTGGGCCTGGACAGTCTGCTGATCCTCTCTAGCTGCGAGATCCTGAGAATACTCTTCTGCCTCCTTCCGGTCTGCATACTACTGCTCTTTACTCAGGTTCCTCCCCCTTTTTTTACATGTTTTTAAAGATGAGAGGTAGTAACGAGAAGTATTACAAGTCTTCATTTTGGGAGAGGGAGGGTTTTTTGGTCTTGGTTGGGTATTTTGTTTGCTTGAGTGGAGTTTTTGGTTTTTAAATAGTTCTGACAGGTTCTTGAAATCATTGTTGAGAATTTAAGGACAGAAAATTGGTTGGAAATCAGTTCTTAAAGTCAGCCAGTTGCTTACTGCTTAAAAGTCAGATAGTAAAGTATGGATTGAGGGTGTATTCCTGTCTAAGGAAATATATGGTGGTGTTACCATCTATGTCTAGTAGGTATAAGAAAATTGATCTGCAAAGAGTAAATTCTGCAAGCTGGTGTAGTTTAGAGTTGTCCAGGCTCTGCAGACAGCTGCCAAGGTAGCTT
This sequence comes from Cariama cristata, assembly GCF_000690535.1. Classification (NCBI taxonomy): domain Eukaryota; kingdom Metazoa; phylum Chordata; class Aves; order Cariamiformes; family Cariamidae; genus Cariama; species Cariama cristata. Next base: position 30,730 of record NW_009635237.1, read on the forward strand.
TGCTGCTGCCAGTTCTGCACGTGTCTACGGGGAGGGGGAAGGAGGAAGGAAGCAAACTCCTGCAGACTCCAGCATGGCTGTGTCCCCTGGATTTCCTGGGCTGTGCTGTCTTGATTTGACTGGAAGGAGTCAAGAGACCAGCGCAGAAGCTTGTGTGCTGTGCTCGCTGTTAGCTGTCTAAGCATTGTCTTTTAAAGTCCCTGGTTGCACTTTGATCGTGACAGCTGACAGCCTCTTCTTCATAGTCCCAGAAGCTTTGCTCAAATGTCCTCAGGCGCTGCTTCAACTTCTGGCATTCTGGCTTCCAAAACTTCCATGGCTGTTGCTGGTTCCCAAGCCTGTTCTGTGCTTGATTCATAAAGCCTTTGATGGCATGACCCAAGAGTTGAAACTTTGTGGTGTCTTGCAGCATTTTCATGAGGTTGCCAAACCCACCTCTGTTTGAAGACAGCTTTGCTAGCTTTGAAAATACAGATCCACTTTAATGCGAGCTAGGATTGCATTTCAGGTACTGGATTCTGGATTTTAATGTATTGCTATCGTATGATTTTTATTTTTGTTAAAGTATCTTACGTGCCGTCTGAAGTCTTACTTAAAAGCATTGTTAAGTGGTATACTTGCTTTGAAATCCATAGAACTATAGATAGATAGCTGTTATTTCCAGACATGGAAAGATTACTATGGTTCATTGTTGTCAGTAGCTATTGTGTGCAGTCAGGATGTCCTGGGGAAAGAGAGTGCATGGTTTAAAGTTGATGTTAAGTACATCAGCATTCCAGTGGTAGTAAGCTAGAAGCAAGCTCTTTGTATTCCACCTAGTTACTAAGAGCTTGGACTAACCTTTTTTGGGAGAAGTGGTAATTCTGAGAAATTTGAGATTGGTTATTCCGTTTGTGATGGATCGTGAAAAGACAGGATTTCTCTGGTATATAAGGTGTAAAGCTTAACAAAATCCTTCCTGGAACAGAAAGGCAGAGTGAAGCAGACAGCATTTCTTTAGGGAAACGCCATCTATGTTAATGTAAAGTGAAAGAAGTGCTCTTCCTCTGAAGACACTGCAGCTAATGGATATACAAATGTTTCAGTGGTAAGTGCTTTGAATGTATAGTCCGTTTTTGATGGTTCCTTTTAATTTTGAAACAGTTTGTGTTTCGTGCCAGCACTTAAATGATTTTTCCAGTCGTTAGTGGCTAGTGATCAATAGACCTCGTAGTAACTGTTGTTGCATTCTGAATCATTAAGCAAAGCTTAAATTTATAAGCACTGTTATCTCTGGAAAACTGAGGTTTTCAATTAACCTGAATTTAAAGAAATAAAGAAATCCACTGCTATTTACAAAGTTGTTTAAAAAAACACACACAAAAAAAAAACACAAAAAAACAAACCCAAAAAACCCACAAACCTCCACACATCTGTGGAGCTTTATTGAGTCTCATTTCAAAGAAAGGTTCCAGAGGCATTTTTTAATGTAATTACAAAGTGTAGAAGATTGAAGAGGTAGGAGAAGCCTTGATTTAGCAGTGAACTGTGGCAACAGAGATTGTTAATATTTTTGTAATGCATGGCAATTTGGGGGTTTTTGCTGTAGGCTTATTACAACACATTCTTCCAGATCTGCAAGTAACTGTGAAAATAGCCCGTGAGAAGAATACATGTTTTCCATAATAGCTTTGTATAGAAATAGTTGTTATAAAAATGTTGATCAAGCCTGTTGGCATGCTGTGTAAAAAGGAATGGATTCAACTGTGTTAATTTACTGGTTGACAACTTTTCCTTTCACAAAGGAAGTCTAATGGGGGAGCCGATTACTGTACTTTCTTTGTTTGTTACCCATTAGTGTTTAGGCACCTGGCAGGAAGTTTGAATACTTTTTAAGATTGAAGTCTGTTTCTTTTAATTTGCTAAGGAAATGTGTATAGAATGGGCAACATTTTAACACTATTTAATTTTTGCTACTTCTAGAAGTCATTGCAGTCCATTATTTCTATATTTGTACGTGAAATGTAAGGATAATACCTAAATTAACGTTGCCGCAGGTCTTGCAATAAGTGATGAATAGCGGTGAATAGCTGTATGTGTGTCATTGCAGTATCTCTGAAACAGATGAGTCGAAGTGTAACTTGGGCATCTAGATAAGTAAGAATATTGCATTGCTTAAAGAAAAATGAACTTTTAAAAATCAATACTAATGTGAAATTGTCACTTCTCACAAGGTAAAATTGGGAAAATTCCCATACAGAGGGCTCAACTTTGGCTCAAAGGAGTGTATGCGACTTCTCTACAAAAAATTTCCCAGTCACCAATGATGAAGTGGTTAAGTTGGAAACAAGCAAAAATGGTTGTGCTTTTTGTCTTCTCCTTTCTCCCTCCTCCTCCTTATCCAGTAATTGTTAATAGAAACTCTGGATGAATCAGTCGTCTTGATTCATTATTGCAGTTTGTCATGGAAGTGTGTTAAAAGCTCAGTGTTGAGTGGCTGAATACTTGTCTTGATCAGCAATTTAAACAACCTAGTTTGTCCAGGAACGCCCCTCTTCCTATTTTGGAACAATGATAGTTATGCTGAGTTTCTTCCCCACTTTTAACAGGCAAAACTGAGGGGCTTTTGCCAGACTATGGAGCTAATAATTGAAGGGTTTTCAGTGGACACTACCTTTAGATAGCTTTCTGTTTGTACTCAGGCCGGAAATCCTGTGTTCTGGATGCATACACAGGCTTGAATACAGTTGGAGGGAAGGGGGTACCCCTCCTGTTCTGAATTCTGAAATTACTACCCAGAAAAGAAACAGTTTTTCAAATATTTGACTGCATTTGTGAACTGCTTTGTGGTGTTGCTGCTGCTGTGTGATTTGACTTTTACTGGTAAATGACTGGTTTTCTCTTCCCCTCACATTACCATCATATTCCCACACAAAGCTGCTTCTTATGTGAGAAGATACAGGAAGTGAGAGAGTAATCTGATTTCATTGTGGGAAGCATCTGGATTGTGTTAATTTCTTTCCTTTAGTGTTTACTTTCTTGGTAATCTTATTTAAAACTGTGTGTTTTTCAATTGTTCAGAAAAGTATAATGTTACATGTTCTGTAGGAGACTTTGTGTATACAATTTGTCTTTAGGCCTAGCAGACTTGCTTGCTTGACCCCACCTCTCACCCTTTGGTTTTCTTGTTGTTTTGTGTTTTTTTTTTTTTTCCTAAGCCGTAAACTTCAAAGAAGTTAACGAAGAAAACAAGAGAGAACTCTTCAGTGAGATATTTTCTTCCATTGAAACATTGGCATTCACCTTTGGAAACATGTAAGTTGGAATCCAGAAGGAGTTTTTAAAGAACTTGGTGGAGCTGAATCAAATTAAGACTAAACAACAACAACAACTTTTGTTTCCTTTTGGACAAATATTAGCTGATAAACTAATTTAAATTAACCACATCAGAACAATTTTACTGCTTTGTTTGGGTGTGTGTTTTCTTTTTTTTATTTTAACAAGGAAAACAATGATGGTATAGAAATTGCAGGGAATATAAGACTACTTCTAAAGATTTTTTGCAGAACTTTTAAAGGATATTAGAAACTATCTGAATTTTTGTTCTCAGTGATCTAAAATTGCTTGGTGATGTAAAGTAATGAAGTAACACAATTCTTTGTTTTTCTGGCAGTGTTTCAGACTTCCTTATGGGAGATGTAGACAATGGCTCGTCATTGGGACTTCCTGTATCTCGGAGAAGTCGGGTAGGCTGAACACGTTCTCTTGGAGTGTGGAATGATGTCTTTTAAAGGAGATTTTCATTTCCACTGAAACTCTGTGCATCATGGGGCTGGAACACTTGCAGTCTTCTGAGTGTTAAACCAAGATTAAACCCATGAAAAAATGCATTCAATGTTTCAGATACCTGAACGTATTCTCAGTTCTAAATGCTAGTGATGATTCAATGGGGCTAGTGCTCAAATATGTAAATGATAACCTGCTATAATTGTATTTGTGACTTTTTAAATTGGTTAAGTGAAAAGAACTAAATACTTAAGATACCTGAAGGATTTGCATGCTGGAGTAGTTAGAACAAACCTGTTAGACCTAGAAACTAAAGGTTTAATGACCTCTTCTTGGCTTTTAAAGACTAATATTCATTACAAAATAACCTTTTCTTCTTCCAGAGCCCAGTTTGTGCTGTAGCTGTTTCAACAACAATTCACTAAGAGAACTGAAATAGCACTGTCAACTTATAGGTAGTCAAAGAAAAACATTAGTGTTTTAAACTCCCCTTTAAGCACTTTGAAGGTGAGATTAAAAAATGCTCAGTACCAAATTCTGTTCTGAATTTTTATGTATCTATAAGCAGACTTTCAAGTAAATCAAGTCAAATTAAAAGTTACATGCAAGGAAAATGCAGTTGATAATTGGTGCATATGACAAGCTAAGCTGTAGCAAGATTAAACATTTTAGATTGTGGGGGTTTTTTTAAGGCTTCATTAAAATGAACATAAGGCTTAGCATTCCTTCACACAGGCTTGATCATAGCAATGCTGTGCAGCTACAGCTGAGAAGTAGTCTTTTTACGTTTTCACTGTGTTTGATAATGCACATGTGAAAAAGATGGACGATTACAGAAGTTCTACTTGTGTAGCTCCTACAAAACTCAACTTCACAAACAGCATGGAGGGGAAGGAGGCTGCTTGAAAAACTGATTCCAGCAGACTCAGAATCAGAGGATTAGATTGCTGATAAAAAATATGAAATGAAATAGCATAGAAGCCAGCATCTCATGTAACTTAAATGAGATTATTTGAACAAGTACTATTTCAGCTAATCG
>NW_009635237.1:35564-36246 GCF_000690535.1 Cariama cristata
TCAGCAGCAGATGGAAGGTGCTGAATTTGCTAACATTTTAATCTTGTAATGGCTTTGCAATGCAGAAGTGTGTTTCTGTGGAACAAGATGGTCCTATATATTGTATTGTGAAGTGAATGCTTGGCTAAAAGATCACTCTTCTGAACATGGGGATCGGGGAAGACCAAGGGGAAATCAGAATATAGCGAAATGAAGAAGGAATTCTGTTCTAGATGCTCCAGAAGTCACCAGCTTATATTTAAAAGCCCTTTTTTGTAGTGTAATTTGCTTTTCTAATGCGGAAGGGAACAATTAGAAATTTTGGAGCAGGTAGGATAATATGGTTCAATTTCTTAGAAATCGGTCTTAAATTTAAGTGCGTTTTAATTCAGGTAAATAAATACACATTTAACAGATGAAGCATTTCACTTTGATTTGCAATTTGGTGGCCAGCTAGGAGTTGAGTGTTAGGAGGGGTTAAACGCAAAATATTTAAGTAGCTGTATTAACTTTTCATTCCTGTAGATGTGTACATTCAGTGGTTGAACATAGCAGCTAGCTGCATCTTAAAAATATTAGAGCATAACATGTTGGTCGAATTTAACATGTAAATGCTTTGGGGGTTAATTAAGGAGAGATATTTCAATTGCCTGTTAATTTAGGGACCTCCCTAACTAAGCTGTTGAGTATCGCTGGGGGGGGT